>NC_068343.1:14738495-15038495 GCF_014633365.1 Diospyros lotus
CATTGACACGAGCAGAAACAGGAATATCTGAGTTTGTGCCTATTATTTCAATCTTCATAGGCTTTCCATCCAATTGTACATTGTTGTACCGCCTAAGTGCTTGGAATGCATCACTTCTTCGGACAAAAACTACCTCAGCAGAACCCTACAAACAGAAAATGGGTGTGTGTGTGTATTAGCACCTTTACAAGCCAGACCATTTAACTCAGAGAAGCAACCTATAGGAAAAGCACCACATATTAAAAGACATCACTCAAACAAAAAATTGTTGTGCATATGTGAACATTGCAGCAAGACAGTAAGATCTATGCATTACATCCCCAAAAGTGCTTTGGAATGCATGCACATACTAAGAACCATGGATATTTCTACAGAAAATGTAACACACTCAAAAGTGCACATCTTTTAATAAACATCTGCCACTCACTCAATTGTGTTCTACTATCTTTAGCTTTTCTAGAATTGTACTCTTCCAAACACTTTCAAGAACAACAAGTACATGGATAGCCATCACTTTGATAAATTAAACCTATATTAGAAGTTTAATGATCATAACATAAAAAACAATATTAGCATATATCTATCAGTCTTCCATGCTCTTGGTTTATTTTGAACTTTAAACTCAACAACTAACCCAAAGACAGTATGTTCAAATATATTTTGACAGATTCATAATTTCTTACTTTTTCCAAATTTGACACTTGACAGAATTCAAGGGTGATTCAGAAAACAATACAACCTCATATCGCATAACAATAGGAAAGACTTAACACTTGTATGATAGAAAATACAAGTAGTTGGCCAAAAGACTTGCATGTAAATGTCCGTTTCCCAATCCCCAGCTAAAAAATAAAAATAGATTTAAAAAACACAACAAACAATGGAAAACTCTGATATTTGCATTTCAACCAGACAAGGATAAGAGGTGTCAAACCTCAAGCATTTAACATCTGAAATAAAACCTAATGATAGAAAGTACCAGTAGACAGCTGAAGACTTACACTTGAACGTCCAGTTTTATCATAATGAACTGCAAATCGTTTTAGGTCTCCAATCTCAGCGAACAGTTCCTGAGTTGCAAGCCAGTGCCAACAGAACTTAAGAAATCCATTACAAAGACATATTTGATACAAAGAATGTATTGATCAAATTGTACCCTTATATCTTCATTGCTCACTCCAACATCCAAGTTTGAAATGTATAACTTCGTTCCATTTTCTGTGCCTGATACTCCTACAGCTCTAAGACTGTCTTCGACCAGATCACGCTGCCAAGGAAAATTCGTCGTTCTGCGGAAAGACTGATGCAAGCATATAGACGAAGTGACCCATATTTGAACAAGTAAATGTCAGTACAGAACCATAAAGTACAATTCACCATTCTTGAAGAGTAAATCAGATATATGCAAAAAAATATTCCATGAGATCAGCAGCAGATCCAGTGATACTGACATGCTCAACAACGAGGTAATCTAACATCATGAAAAACTGAGCTACATGATATACTGTAGATGGGAGTAGAGGATTTGACCCACTGGATATAGAGGCGTATGGCTATAGGTGAGAGCTCCAGTCTGAAGTTCAGCGAAGGAAGCCCCTTTGCAAAAACACCATGAACTAGGATACCAATTGTGAATCTTGCCCGCAAAGCAATTCCAGTTACAGCAAGAAGATCCATTATAAACCCCCGGTCTAAACAACAATTAATCATGGACTAAAGTAATTGACTAAATCTACAAGGATTAGGGGACATGTAGAAATTTGAACCCCATTAGTTGTTAGAAAATGTAATACTGGTGAAATCCCAAATTCGTAAGTGCAATTACTGAAGCTCCTTCCCAAAGAATTATATGAAGTACCATCATAACTCAGAGATTCCACCAATGAACTGTCCCAACGAATATTAATGAGATCCATTGCAAATCCATAATTAGAAACAAACCATGAAGATCATGACACTAGTACACTGTAAGTTGACAGTAGTCTTGTGGCCGAGCCAAAGTGAGCCTCTCCACGAATTAAAATAATGTCAGAGATCCTCTCAGTTTCCAGTTTCTAAAGCAGTTCTAGAGATCCTTGTGTTTCGGTTTCTATAGAATATCAGGTTCATTAGCAAATGAATAAGTCATCCATGGTTTTGAGCTTGCCTTGGCAATGGCATAAGATGATGGCCGAGCATTCAACCCAAATGGACCTCTGCGAGGTGCCCCTGTCATTCTTCTGCCACTGAATGACCCTCCTCGCCCTCGACCACGCCAAGCCATTCCTCGTCCTCTACCTCTCTCACTATTGCGCCTGTACCTTATCATGTCATCAAGTGATGCATCCAAAGAAGCCATTCAAATATGGCAGATATGGCAGAAATCTTCCAAATAAAAGAGCGTACACCTATCAAACAGACAAAACAAACTATATAAACATCATAAAAGCAATGCCATATTGTGGAGGGCTAGAAAAAATACATTAATTCCCAATCTCTAATTTGTCAAAATCTTACACTACCACAAAAATTTTAACTATAAAAATATAACACAAAATATGCTCTCCTGTGTTCCACATTGGCATGACGAATGCCATTCCACACGGTAAATTAGAATGTGAAAAAAATTTAGGTAATTAAAGGAAATTAGTCAAAATATGGGGTTCATAAAGACAGGAAAATTGATCAAAATATGCAAGGTTCATAAAGCCAAAAAATGGAATATATCCATTATGAAACAAGTTATCAAAGAAATGCTTAGTGGAACAAAAACATGTAGGGGAGATAATGAGGCTTTTCTAATTATAATTGAATTACATCAAGGATCTAAATTAAACCCATATCTCTTTGCAATAGTAATGGATCAACTCACTAAACACATCCATGCAAAGGTGACTTTGGCCTATAGCATTTGCAGATGACATTGTCTTGGTAGATGAGACAAAAGAAAAGCCTGAATACTAAGCTTGAGATAAGAAGGAACATCTCTAGAGGTTTTAAGTTGAGTATATTGAAAATAATATATGAAAGGTAAGTTCATTAAAAAAAAAAATATGTGTGGATAATGTTATTATGAGACTTGAAGATCAAGTCATCCCAAGAAAAGATCATTTCATATATCTGGGATCCATCATCCACAAAGATTGAAAATTAATGAGTACATTGGCCATAGAATTAGGAAAGGATTGTTAAGTGAAAAAGTGAATCTGACAATTTATATAACAGTAAAACTATATTAAAACTAAAAGAAAAAACGTACACAATGGCTATATGATTAGCTTTGTTATATCACAGAAAGTTAGGCAACAATGCACCAATAAGTGTAAAATATGAGCATAACAAAGATAAAAACGTTACAGTAAATGTGCAACCATACAAAAAATGATAGGATTAAAAAATGAGGTATAAATTCAAAATAACCCCTAATGAAAATCTAATGAGTTGGACACAATTAAGATGGCCTGATCATGTGAGAAGAGCATATGGAATAAATAAGTCTTTAGTAAAGGTAGTAGATCAAGATCAAGAAAAACTTGTTGAGAAACCCTTAGATATCATACGAGTTACAAGGGCCTTAAAGAAAATATAACCATGGATAAAGATGGTTGGCAAGTTGGAATTCATGTAACTGACCTCGCCTAATGAGATTCAAGCCTGTTATCTTGTTGATCAATAACTTGAAAATCCTAGATGAACCAAGAGCATCATTAACTATTGCAGGGGAAACCTAAGTGATTATACCCAAATTTCAATAAGAATCTATGAATAATAAGCATATGAAACCATTTTTACCAGACAAAAGTGTTCACAAATTCAAAAGGGTAAAGAGGCACAATAACAATCCAATGGTTGCAGTATATAAGAATAGAATGGATGTGGCGATTTTGACCATGCATAGAAAGCAAGAAGGCATGTAAGTCTCAATGTATTATGTAACCATCATTTTTTAGTAAGTAAAAGATGAGTATAGAATTTTGTTTAACAAATAAAAGAGAAAGTATAAAAAAAAAAAATAAAACAAAAGCTTATGCAGTAACACCTAAACCAACATCTCCATAGACACTGCAACCACCACCTTCATAGGTATGGGAACTTCCATAATCCAACAAGTAAATAAATTATAATATTCTGTTCAGGCCTGTGATTTTCACCACAGATTTTCAGCACTGCAAACTCCACCACAATAAATTTTCATGACCCCACAACTACAGAACCTCTACAGCCAAGTCCAAACTAAAAGATTTGGAGCACCCAAAGTCATGTTCTGAGGCACTCTTCATCGTAGTTTGAACTTGCAAAAAATTAATTTTCTTTGAGATTTCTGGTGCATTAAATTCTACTAAAAGCCAATTGAAAGACAATTAAATTATAAAGGCTCTACAGCACAACTGGGGCTTACTAAAAACAACCTAGTTTAGATAAATTTGTTAATGGTGTTAAACTGCAAACTAGTGGAAAGAGTTGATTAAAAAGCATAATCCCAAAATAGTAAATTATACAGTGGATGTCCATAAACAAAAAGGGCCCAAAACACGGGGTTTGAGTAGAATTTGCCCCAAAACAAATTTACTCGCACATAATATTTTTCACTCACAAATAAATATTTTAATTAAGGTTTACACAACAAAAACATTTTATTTTTTACAAATATCCCTCCATTCTCACCTCATTTTCTTATCCAACAAAAACAATGTACTTTGTTTTAATCCCATGACTCTTCTATATCTTTCCACCATAAATATCAACCACAAACTTGATATAAATCTAGTCTACCATAATGTGTTTAGTACAGAATATTTTAATATATATGTATACACACACTTTTGAATGTTGAAAGATGAAATAACCACTTAAAGAGGATAGACAAAAAGAGGAGTCATCTTTCAACCAATAAAAGGGAAAACTGATACTGAATTGAGTTCTCAATGCCCTCCAAAGCTCTTCAATTTCTTTATCTCCAAATGTTCCACATCACACATAAAGGAGTAATTTTTACACACTTCCACAACTGCAACTTGGACGATGTTACAACATCCTCTTGCTATATGAGCAGTGGGGTCCACCAATTCCCCAAACTCTTGCCCTTGTAGCACCAGTCAACAAAAATGTGTCTTTTCTTCCTAATATCATCAACGGTGAAACACATCCATGTAAAGTAAACCAAATAAAATAGACACTCCAGGTACCTCTCCCATTCTCCAAATAGCCTTCCGAGGGAATCCACCCTCCTGGCCATCACTAAAAGCAAAAACAAATAAATAATAAACCCAGACAATAAAATTCATTCCTTTATTGGGGGCCATCTCCAGTTGTCTTCCCTGCCTCCAGTAATGATCTAGCTTTGGAACATCCCAAAAGTGATACCGCTGAGCAGAACCCCAAATTCAGACCGGTTACAAGAACCCCCTGTATATACATAATTTAACCCCAAAACAACTCAAAAACATCGGGGAAAACACCAATAAGAAATTTATGGCCACACCATCAACTAAACCAAATCTTAATTCTAGAGCCACCGCAACCTTGTAAGAACAATTAGGGATAAAATCAACTCAATATCAAGTATTCATATCCACACCGTCGGGGTTCTAACGCCCATGTGGAACCCTAGGCAAACAAACAACGCGTATATATAGATCCGCATGGATGCGAAGGAGGACAAAACATACCTAGAGATGTCGGCGAAACAGAAATCCAACTGAGAAAGCGACAGGCACAAACAAATCGGAGATTTCTGCGTAAGAACGACTACAATGATTTTTAGTATTAGTGCTACGGATTAAGTAGAGAGGGGCAAGAAATCTACGGCAATGAGATTAGGGTTTGGGGAGATTCATGCATTCATTTATGCGAACGGGGGAGGCTTCAGATGACGGATACATCTTCTTCCGGGGGTTCGAAGAAAAGATGAGGAAAGGGGGGGTTAAATCAAAAAGGCTTCTGAATTCTAATTAGGGTTTCTGCGTGGGATTCCTTTTTATCATTATCTCATCAACGCTTCAACATCAACTCTGCCAAGTCAACAGGGGCTGAAACATTTGGGCCTCTGAGCCGAGGTTACCACCAGGATCAGTCTGTTACTTTTGATGCCCACGTTGCTTCATGATGACTGTGGGTCGTGGCCCATGTAAAATGGGCCGCATCAACCCAGCATGGTCCATGGGGGGGGGCCAGGCCCTAGTACAGACCCTGTATCCAAGCCCCTGTGGACTTCATCTGGGCTGGTTCATTTGACCCACTGTTTAGAATCTTCTGTTAAATTTTTTAATAATACAATAAGAATATGGGCTCTTACCACAAAAAATCTAAAAATTTTACGTGTTTTTGTGATTTTATTTAAAAATTTTAATTTTGAAAATAATATTTTAATTTAATCAATTAATTATAATTTTATCCACGACTCGAATCTGACTCATCGAAGTCCAAGACCCGCTAACGTAGCATGTCACTTGACATTCCAAAATATTTTGAGTAGACCTTATATACACGTGTAAAAAAAACTATTAACACAAAAAATCTAAACATTTTTGTATTTTTGCGATTTTATCCAAAAATTTCAATTTTGTCAATAAGATCCTGATTTAATCAATTGATTGCAATTTTATCCATGATCCAGATTCGATTCATCAGAGTCCAAGACTCGCTGACATGACATACACCTGATATTTAAAAACATTTTGAGTGGAGCACATGCATAGGTGGAAAAAAATAATATTAAATATATGTTATATATATATACATACGTGTGTATGTTATAGATATATTTACAAAGGAAGACAAGCGGAGGATAAGGACAGTGACGACCGACGACGGCGATAGGCGACGATGCTGGGCTAGAGGCGACAACCAATTTAAGAGCTGGAGGTGGTGATAAAGGCCAATCTAAAAGAAGGCCAAATTTAAAAGCTTGATGGTTGATCATTAACGTTGATAGGGTCGGCTTAAGCGACCGACGATGAAGGCGAGATAGCCTGCAAAGAACGTCATTGGCCAATAAAAGCAAAGGGTCATAGGTCGCTTTCTGTGAGATGGCCCTAAACAAAAGAAGCATAGATCGGTGTCGGTCCAGCTTCCAGATCAGTCCTCGTCACTATGAGCAACTACAAGCCCAAATCGGTCATGGCCTCCAGCTTCTAGATCAGTCATTGCCATCACCATTTGTTGTCGTAGCCATCATCATCGTCGTCCTCTCTCGTTACTATCACTGTCATCTGCCTATTTCCTTCTCTCTATGCATATATATATATATTTAATATCATTTTATTTTTTAATTTTTTACACATGTGCATATGAGTTCCACTCAAAATATTTTAAAATGTCAAGTGGCATATCATGTCAACAAGTTGTGGATGTCTTTCTAATCAAATTCAAATTGTAGATAAAATTACAATCAATTGATCAAATCATGACTTTATTGCCAATTAAAACTTTTAGATAAAATTATAAAAACACGAAAATGTTTGAATTTTTCATGCTAATAGGCCTATTTTTTTACACATGTGCATTTAAAACCCACTCAAAAATATTTTAAAATGTCAGTGACATGCCACGTCAGCGGGTCTTGGACGTCGACAAATCGAATCCGGACCGTGGATAAAAATGCAATTAATTGATCAAATTAGAATCTTATTGTCAAAATTAAAACTTTTGGATAAAATCGCAAAAACACAAAACGATTAGAATTTTCTGTGCTAATAGGCCTAAATATATTGTGTTAACTGTTAAATAAAGTAAAATTAAAAAATACATCTAAAAATCATAGAAAGTATCTATGTATTGTCGTCGGGTCCTTTCATCTACCAAACTTTGAAGTAGACGTACAATTTCATTACATTTAGTATAAGCTTTGTTTCCTTCGGTTAAACACCATATTTCTTGTAGGGAAAGCTAATTTTCATGGCATTGCAGATATTAAAGAGATTAGTATATCATGGGCCATCGTGAGTAGGACATGATATGTGTTTTGGGATTTTTTTTTTTTTTATGGGTGTGTATGGTTTCATTTTTAAAAATTAAGGACAAAATCAAAATAGATCAAACGAAACTAATCAAGGTGAATTAAAACGAAATTGAGAGGAAAAAAAGCATTAAAATGAACTCGTTTTTAGTTATTTTTTGAAAATTTGAGCTTTATTTTCTGTCTTTTTTCTAACTAAAATTTGGAAAAAATATTTATTGAAATATTAATATAACCAAATTATAAACTCAAGATAATGCTTGTAAGATACGAGGAATTAAAATACTTCAATATTAATGAGAATGTCTATAAAAAAAAACTTAAAATAGTTCAAATTGAAATCTTAGCTGACATTTCGTAAATACTTGTATCCAACATGGAGTTATGCATTATGTAATATACGTGAGGCCTGAAGCAGTGTCTTATGTATTGTATGTGATGTGAGAATAATAAAATATTAATTTACATAATCTGATAAATTGTAAGAATGTGCATCATTGGACCCACCTAAAAGAATTTTGAGACTTAAAGAAGCGTTTAACAAGTTTTTTTTTTTTTAAACAAATGAATCAGAAAAGGTTAAGTTTCAAATAAAAACCGTCACCTTCTCTCTTATAATTTACAGGCACAGACCCAAATCGAGTAATCAAGTCGAGTCAGATAAGACCGAGTCAAATACTCATTACCGTGACCCCTCAGGTAGTAAAGCAATACTTACTGCATTACCCTAAATTCAAATACACAACCTTGACATATCCATCACCCTAATGTCATGCAGTTCACCACTTCAACTATCCCAAGAGTAACAAGTTTAAGGTGGCCAATGTTAGTTTTTAAGCTATAGATTAGTTTTTTTTTTTTAATCTACTTAGAAATTATAGAAATAATATTTTTAAAAAGTTATGAGGGCTACTCTTTCCATTTTAGATCAATTTTTCTCATCTCCCTTTTCCGACCAAATATTGTTCCCCCATTATTTATCTCCAATGTTTTCAACACTCGTCCTTGATCGCTAAATGAAAATAAAAGAAATTATAGTAAAAGAAAGAAGATGTAGTAGTAGCAATAACATAACAACACTTAAGGGAAGAAGATGAAACAACACACACACACACGTTCTCTATACAATTTAAAAATTAACAGATTAAGACAGATATTAATAATCATATCAGTGGAAGAAAGGATCGAAATCTCAATGATATATAATCGATAAATTCCTTTTATAGTTAAATAACCAAATCGATATTTTACATAAAAATATCAAAATATTACATAACCTCTAAACATCGTAATTATAGACAAACACTTACGAAAACTAAACATAGCAGTTATATCTCGACGACATTTTGTTCCTTGGCGCCACTACTTTCACCTGAAACGTTTGAATATTCCAGGGACATAGTCCAAATTAGATGCTGAATCATCTAAGTGAGAGTTCAAAATATTTTCATAAATATATACAAAATTATGTATAAAATCGACAAATCCTGACATGCCCCAGCCTAAGAGAATCCCACATAGCACTTAGCCCTAACCGGGGAAAATGCAATCTCTCTAAAAACGACACGAACACATCAACCTATTGGCAAACACAATCCTGTTTAAGAATGACAACCTCGACATATAAACCCGGAAATCATCTCATTGTAATTGTTAGGCATTACGCTCATACTCAAAAGCATTCCAAAACCTAACGCAACCCTAGCCCCAAGAGTATCACATCAGCACTATCCCTGGAATCAACGACACCTCGGTATTAATACTATTGCTCAAAGGAACTTAGGGTGGTGTCCACTCTCAGTCTCGCCACTTGAGTACCGTAGGGTAAAGTCCGTCTCAGCCCCGTCCCAAGTAGGTCACATAGCATTAATCCTCGGCACGCATCCCAAGTGCTGTCACTCAAAGGCTATGTCACAGGTTAACAACCCACGTTCCACATGGACAACACATAACATGCATAATATAAAATCAACATTTCAATGTATGCAATTTACCATACGAAATTCAATACAAGTGTAAATAATCGTTTGGACGAACCATCGCACGAAACCAACCGCTCATGATAAATCAAAAGTGATCAAAAGTAACAAGAATATACACAAGAATTGGATTGAACAACTCATAGTAAACCATTCACATGCCAAAAACAAGTTTTTCCGGTAGAACCACTCACCTTAGACTAAAGTCAAGATTCCTTGAAAAGCGTGAAATGCCTCGATTTGTGTGCCCACCTCAAATTTCACATGGGTCACTTCACCTCAAGCCGCAAAGCACCCTAATCATCCAATAATCATCAAAATATAATTTTCTCTTTAATTTCCTCACATTTTCTCATTTTTCTCCCATTTTTTTATTACTAATAATCCAAAATAAATATCTACACAACTATTTTCTCAAATATTTTTACATAATTTTACATAAAATAATTTTTCAAGAATTTTGAAAAAAAGTTGGAAAATACCTATTTGGCACGCGCCCCCACGCGCCGGGGCGAGTGGCTGTGCGTGAAGTGTGGCGCGTGTAGCTCACGCACCAACTTCTTCTCTAATTTTTAGCCGCCGGCGACAGCTCCGATGGCTTATTTGAGGGTACCCCCTTTAAGCTCTGAACCAATCGATTAAGATGGCACCAACCTCTGGCCGAAAGCTCACCGGAAAAGCCCCTGATCAGGCAATTGCAGGTGCGGCGCGACGATCCGCCTCACCTTTCCGACTACCCTCGAAACACCCTCGAACTACCTCAAAAACTCACAAAAATCTCCAGAAATGCTCCTCTTGCCTCAAGGATCAAAAGCCCCTTATTGGCTTCCCTCAATTCGCCCTCAAACTGGAGCAATTTGATGCTTTAAAATCGGCCAAAATCCATTGCTATTAATAGGCCAAAACCGACCCCCACATGGCCAATCTCCGGCCATAGTTTCTCCCACATGCCTCCTGGACCATCCTTGGCCATGCCCTAAGGAGATTGGGCTGCCATTTCTCAGAATTTTTCGGCCAAATTCGTGGCCAGATCTGCCATGCTTGTGCAGATTTTCAGAAATTGCAGTTTGGCCCCCTTTAAACTTTCTTTTACATTTTGGCCCTTAAATGACTTACCCAACAATTCCATCAAGTCCCTTAAATTCCAAAATCTTCATTTCACCCCTGAAAATCCAAAAAACCCATATTTTCAACCTCTCTTGGTCAAAATCAATAAATTACACTTAGGCCCGATTGTACTTGGGATCATATGCTGATCGAAAATCTTTATGTTTCTTCTCGAAACCTCTTAAGGGTTGTTTCTTATATTTAATATAGCCCTACTCGGGGTCCCGTTGACTTCCTGGGAATCCTTTACCATCATTCTGTTTCTCAGCCTGAATCCTAGCTGTACCGAAAACTGTTTCAAATTCGACTTCTTTCTATGCCATAAATCTTATCTCGAATTGCTTGATATTGTTGTACCATTTTCTTTAGGCATCTAAGTCCTGGGGTACTCCTTCTAGTTGATTCGACGATTTATTTTACTATCAAACCCACTTTTCGGTATTTTAAATTCATCTAAATTACATGGCAATTTCATGAAGATATGGGGTATTACACAGGTCGGTTGCGAGGCTTAATGACATAAGGCACTAGGGAGCCTAGGGTACCTTCTGTTGGAGCTGAATAAGTCAATGGCAAAAATAAGGTCACTTGAAAAGACACCTCGAAGGTAGATGGAGTAGCAACAACCTTTTAAGAAAATTGGGGATGTTTACTAGCACCCTTACCTTTAATTAGCAAAGGCCCACTCGAGCTATCAATCGTTGCTTTCTTCATTTTAAGAGCATCCGCAAGTCAACCCATCTCTGCAAAAAAATACACAAGAACTAGCCAGAGTTAACTAGAAGACAAAAATATGGAAATTACTTGGTCCTTATAAGGGGTGGATGTGTGTGATTGAGATCTCTTACTCAGCTTATCGTTTAACGGATTAGCTTCATCAGCACCATTATCATCCCAATGAGAGCCAACCACAAATAATGGTGCTAATCATCTCAGAAAGACACCCTAACCCGCAAAGACAATGTTTTCTTCTAACATAATGTCTCAAAGACAAACAAGTCCTAAAGCAGCTAAACTTTGAATCTCAAACTCGAAGTCAACTCGAAAAATCTCTCCATATGGGGAACTCGATGGAAGGTATAGAAATAGAAACGTTTATCCACTCCTCAAAGCCTATAAAAACAACTAAAAAGCTTTAAGATCACCAATGCTTTTCTTTGCTCGCATAAGATAGGAAAAATGACCATTTGTTGAGATGCATTTGAGTGGGTGCAAGATGGAAATCCTGTAAGAACTCATTCCCAAAACTAGACAAAGGAAATCTAAGACCCATCGTTAGAGAAGCTTCATGCATAATCGTCCATCCAAGCCCAACAAAAGTAGGACATCTCTTTTCTTGAGTAGGCAATCTCATCTTATAGTTAAGGGGAAAAGAAAATGATGAGTCAATCCTCACAAGGTCGTCTTTCCCTAGACGAGAAGGCTTGCCAAGGAACCTATTTGCTACAAGATGTGGGATCTCCCTATAGACATTATTGCACCTCATGATGACTTAGATGCAAGCAGAAAGATTACACGAAGAAAAACTTAGAAAAAATGCCTCTTTGAAGACTAGAGCATAAGACGAAGTGGAAAAATTCCAATGCAAGCAGAAAGATTACACGAAGAAAAACTTAGAAAAAATGCCTCTTTGAATACTAGAGCATAAGATGAAGTGGAAAAATTCCAAGGGAAGAATGAAGACCCGAGAAACTTTGGCTACTCAAAAGATGAGATGGAAAAAAACTATGGAAGATCGTTGAAAACGATAAAAAATGAGGGAGATTGTTGATGAAAGACTCAAGATAGCGAAAGATCGTCAATGATGGCAATAAAAGATCCTTACTTGTAAGATGAAGTAGATGACAACAGCGACTCGAGGCATAGGTGATGGCGAGATCAATCGAGTTGAGAGTGGTGGAAGACCCACAACAACAAGAGACTGTCGATGATGGGGATGGAGGACACTTGCTCGTGGGATACCAACGATGGAAGCTGGTTCAAGTTTTGTAGTAGATTTGTGGTGCTGGTTGAAGAGGATGAAGAAAATACTCTAGTAAGCTTATCTCTTTCTTTATTTGAACCATTGTTGATAAGCTTAGAAACGACTTTGAACTCAAATGGTTTCGAATCTAGATTAAGATTCTTTTAACCTAGATTTATGTGTTCAAGTACCCATTCCAAAGAAACCTTTTCGAACCCAAATGGTATGATCAATTAGTAGGTTTGCTAAAAATGGTGGAGGTGTTATAATAAATCTATAGTGTTGGTAAAAAAGGATGAAGAAAATGTGCCAATTAAGTTTCTTTTTTTCTTTGAGCCATTCTCAACGAGCCTAGAAATATGGGTTCAAAAATCTTGGTTTCAGATCTAGATTAAGGTTTTTCAAACCTAGATTTTTAGGTTTAAGGACTTCGTTTTTATTGTTGTCGTAATACAACAATTGAAATTTTTTTACCTCAAAGAAGCTCAATAGAAAGTTGATAGGACCAGGTGAAAGAGTAAGGTCTGCTCGGAAGAGGTCATTCGAAGGGATCCTACGAAAGGGTGGCTCTGAAAGGGTCTTTATGTATCTAAAGTTGCGAAAGAATCTTCTGTGGGAGCTGTAGGAAGGTCGTTTGAAGAGGTATTTAGGAGAGCATCAAGCCTTCCAATCTTTTGATCTACAAGGAAAAAGATAGTCAGAAAGCACATGGGGATCCCTCTAGTGTGAATCTTTTGATGCTTAAGTCAAATACAATCATAGTGTGGAAAAGGTTATATAGATGTAGTACAATGCAGATGGTGCATTTGAAAGAGTATAAACTGTTTCGAAAAGGTATGCTCAAAAGAGTCAAAATGGGGTCTTTAGATCTAGGCGAAAAGGTTATAAAAGTGAAGTGTATGGGGCTATTTATACCTCTCAAAAGGCTAGGATGTGTGGCAAGGTTGGACACGTGACACACGTGCATAGGGGGCACATGGCACAACCCTTTGGCTGAAGGTGTCCAACTGTCACTGGGTTAGGCTTCAAGAGGATCAAGCCTTCAGGGGAGCTAATCCCCGAAAGGCCTTCGAAAGACTAGTTAAGCATTCGAGGAACCTGGTCCCCAAAGGATATTTGAAATGACACTTGGGTCTTCATGGAACAAGATCCCTGGAAACCTTTCTAGGAAAGGGTATTCTCCTGGACTAACTAATTTTTTTCGAGAGAACTGCCTTACTTTCTGGAGGAAATCTCACGGAGAGTATGTTATGTTATAACACTTTTGAAAAAACCCCATTGAACCCTAATACTTTGATTTATTGGCGAGTTTGTTGGAGAAAATAGAGGTGCTCCAATAGGTCTATGGTATTGGTCAAAGAAGATGGAGAAAATGCACCAATAAATTCTTCTCTCTTTCTCATTTAGGGGGCGTTTGGTACAAGAGAAATTTTAAGATTTCTTGGAATATTAGGTTGAAAATCTGTATTCTCATGTTTAGTACAACTTTTTTATAAAAAAAATCATGGGAAATAGGATTCTTGGGAATGATTTTTAAGTAACTTTCCCAAAAAAAAGATTTCCATGGGGAGTTAGGAATTTAAATTTCCCATGGACTTGAGAATGTTTTTAACAAATAAAAAGACTAAAACACCCCTTATCCTTTTATAATCCCATATAAACATATTATATATATGTAATATATTTATATTATTTATTATAAAATATTATATATATTAAAGTAGATATTTTATACAAACATATAAATTACGTATATATATTATATATATACACACATACATATATATATACATAATGTGTACAAAAATAATATTTTTTTTATTTTCTAAAGATATTGTAGGTCCCAATATTTTATATAGTAGAAGAAATTTATCATTCTTAAATAAAACATTAATAAGGGTAATTTTGAAAAAAAGAATATAAATTTTCAAAAATATTACATTTAAACCAAACATAGAAATGTAAGATTCTCAAAAAATAATACTCAACATTTCTGAGAATGTTTAAATTTATCCAAATATAGAATTGCATAAATCCTAGAAATTAAAGATTTCCACGAGTATTCCCAAAAATCATGAATCTCAGAAATTTAAAAACTTTTCCGTATCAAACGCCCCCTAAGAGTTTTTGATGGGGTAAATTGGTGGGTTTATTGAATCAAGAAGAAATTTGAATTTGAACCCAACAAAAAACCTAAATTTGCAAGTGGTCGATAGTTGCATTGCTGACTATTTATAATTTTTTTTTATTATAAATAGTAGAGACATGAGTATTTAAAGAAGTAACAAATATTTATTAATAATAAAACTGAAAAAATTAAATAATCCTCATTTATAAAACTTAAATGAAATTTATATTATTTCTAAAAATAATAAATAATCTATGCAAAATGTTACTACTCTGTCGCTGGTCTGCGGTTTGCACTCCGGTTTGAAACAATGCCACGTCGTTGGAGCCCTTTCTTTGTATCCTCTTTCCTCCCCGGCCAAATTGCGGAAGGTCCAAACAGCAAGAAAGGGCGCGACTCTCTCTCTCTCTCTGTGGCCGATCAAAAGCAATGCGAACCAGGAACCAGTCCAAGCGGCAGAGCCAATCGACCGGTAAGCTACCCAACCTTTCTCTTTCTGTCTCTCTCACTCTTCAAATCTGACTTGTCTAGCCTATTCCACCATTTGGCTGCAAGAAAAGGGGATTCTCAATTTTGATTCTTTCTTCCTTCCGTATTCCAGGCCAAGAAGCGAAAGAAACTGCGCAGCAAAGCTTAGGCTTTCCGGAATCACTTAATGACGGTGGTTCAATCGTTAACCCTTGTTTTATATTTGTTTTAGTTTTTCTTGGCCGGGAAAATCAAGTGTCATCAATGTGAATGTAATGTCGGCGTGGTTTCAGGCGACCTTACTGCTAAATCCTGCCAGGCTGTGGGAAAGCTTCTGAAACGACTGAATTCGCGAGGCTCCTCGGCTTTGAAGAAACAAGATAACTACCTCCGCCGGTGTGATTTTGTAGGCAAAGTTAGTGACTTTTCTCTTGCTTCTTTCTTTCCCCTTTCTTTCGTGCTTTGGATAGCATGTCTAGTTGTTACGCAAACTTTGTTTTAAGGTTTTCATAGAGTAGCTGGTATTTAGTTGTTTATATGGATAAGTTCTAACCATCAATTGACTTTGCAATGGTTAAGGACAAGAAAATTTCTCCATCTTTGTTTTAATTCTGTGTCCTCATTCTTCTTTTATTTTCAGAATGAGAGCAAGTCTGAGGGAACTGAAGATGGTGGAGGGGGAAGCAACACCGGAGAAAATGGCTTAGAGGGAGAAAGTAGTGACATGCTGGGGAGCACTCGGTTGAAGAACAAAGATGATGGAAAAATTTTCCGCCATTCCACTCCAGATACTGAAGAAGAAATGGAAGAGTCATTTTGGATAGATGGATCTCTTCCTACTTTCAATTCGCTAAACAATGATAGAAGTGATTCGGTTAATGGAGTGACTATTGAGTTCGAAGGGACACCAGATTCTGATAAAAGGAAGACCATCCGTAGATTTTCTGCTGAAGATAAGGTGAAATTCACTACAAACTTAATGAATACGGTATTATTGTAACCGTCTGGCTTTTGCTTGAATTCACTAATCTTTACTGATTTCCTGTAGGAATTGGCTGAGCTTGTGCACAAGGTTCATTTACTTTGTTTGCTTGGGAGGGGAAGGTTAATTGATCAGGCTTGTAATGATCCTCTCATTCAGGTTATTTCTTCTATAATCCCTAATTGCATGTTGAGTATTAACCATTTGACGTCATTAACTTATTTTTCTCCTTTCCATTTGCCATATAATGGATTCAGTATGATTGTAGTCACATGAATATGCTCTTCACTGCAAAAATATTGAAATTCTCGTAGTCAACTAATGTGTCACTTGAACTATGTTACTAGCTAATGGTAATACCCAAGAGCACAATGGGACCTTAGTTTTCATTTATTTCCAAGCCTGCTATATGTCTTACATGCTACTCTCTTCCGATTACTTATTTTAGAAGACTAAAACCATCCCCTTTCTGTTCTCTTTTCTCAACGATGATGACTAAAGATGGAACTCTATCAAAATTGGATGGAACATTGGTTCTCGAATTGCTTAGTTGGTAAAGTACTGCATCAGGAAATGCTTGTAAATGTCTATTCTTTTTTCTTTTGGTTCCCTCAAGCTTATGGATCAACTTGATTGAGTTAGGTTTAGGTTTAGTGATCACTGAACATGGGATATCAAAATTTTCTTTTTAATAATTTTGTGTTAGTTGATGATTGCTTCATATTGGTTGATAGTGGATATTACTGGATCTAACACCGTCCAGCCTGTTGCACCCCTTTTAAAAATGATTTACAGGAAAAAAAAAAGGTCCAGCCTGGGTATTTCTCTACTCAGGGATAATTAAAGGAAAAAACAGTGCAAAAGTATTATAGCCATGGTTCCATTCTTGAGCTGCAAATATGGTTCTTCCTATATATCTGGAGTTCTGCAGTCATGGTTACAAAATGACTCCAAGGTCTAATAAAAATTAACTCATCACTGTTCATGGTTCTCTTATTTGCGTGAGCTCTATTCTGTATTTAATAATACCTTGAGCACTGTTTTTTGAGTGAGGAATTTTTTCTGGAACTCTATGCTAAGTAATTTTTCCTCCATGTGTGGTGCTTTTATTTTCTTTAAAACATTAAATTGTACCTTTTGTGTGCATCTTTGTGTAATTGGAAACTCTTGGTACTTTCCATTTGCAACTTTGTAGTGCTGTCTTCTAATCAATCAGATCAAATCTCATGGCAGGCTGCCCTGCTTTCACTTCTACCAACACACTTACTGAGAATATCAGAGGTCACAAAATTGACGGTTAATGCTTTGGCTCCTCTTGTGGATTGGGTATTCTTTTTTCTCTTCTTGTGTTATTTTCTTGTAAATTTTATTTTGAATATGTTTTTCATGCAGAGCTAGACTGACTTCTTTTGCCAGTTCTTCTCTTCTTTTGACCCTTTCCACATTATATGACTGTTGGTGGCTTGCATCTGCAGTTTCATAATAACTTCCATATTAGAAGTCCAAGCGGTACAGAGAGATCGTTTCATTCTGCATTGGCATTTGCTCTCGAGACTCGTGAAGGGACTGCAGAGGAGGTAGTTTTTAATGTTAAGATTTGGTTACCATAAGTTTCCAAGTGTAGTTACATATGTTATTGTACTTCTGATTCTGTATGATAAAAATTAAATAGTATAGTTTGTCATTATTGAGGCAGCTATAGTAAGGAGTAAGGTGTGTAGTTCTGCAAATGTTGTGCAATTGTTCTTCTTTGCCTTTGCTTGCTGTGGAATTTAGTTAAGCATTTGATTGTTGAGTTCTCAATTTCGAATGAGATTAAACTACTCAAGAAGTTTGTAATTTGAATTATTACATGGATTCGCTATGGATAGAATTATCATGGCTGATGTTTATTGTGAATTTAATGGACATCATTTCTTGAATCTGTTCCTGTCTATCATAAACTGTAACTACGTTTTTGTGTTCATATGAAATGGAATCTAGGCTTTTATATATGCTTGCATAATCTTTTATATACATTTGGGTAGGTAGGCATGTTTATGTGTTTTGTGCAGCGAGAAATCTTATATAATTTTTGTCAAAGGAAGGAATAGGTGCAACTTATAAAATACTAATAAATTTTTGAATTCAACATGTAACAATGCTATTTTTTTCCAGAACCATGGAGCAGTTTCTCAGGTCCAAACATTCATTAGAATTTTCCAAACTATGTATCATGGAATTGGACTTCATATACATAACCCATATGTGCTTGCTCTAGGTATTCAGCATGTTAGCAAGCTTTATCATAATTTTAAGTTGCTCTCCAAGTCAAGGAAGTGGCACATAACATTCTCTTTTGTTTTTGGAGTGCCTGCAAACAGTTTTCTTTTCTGCATTGCTATGATGGTATTTTTGTTCATTTGGAAAATAATAATGGTGCTGCATAACTGATTAATTATGTTGATGTGAGAGTTGAACATTTTATATATATGGCTTTGTGATATGAAAAGTCTTATGGAATCATGTCCTCTTTCTCAGGTTGCTGCACTGTCTGTGGTGCTGTTTCGAGCTCTGAATCTTACAGCCAGGTATACTGAGATGAAAGATTAGATTGGAATTTCTATGTGATGGTAATTAATAATTTTCTTATTGTTTGCATTCATTATTTCCAACAGTTTGACATGTGTTTTATTTTTCCTTTTTAATTGTGTTTAACTTGTTTTTCAATAATTAGGAAAAGACAGTTGCATTGGTCAGTCCTGCCCTGCAAGTGCTGTGAGTGTCAAAACTAAGCATAAGCCCAATGCCTAAGCCTGGGTCATGCTTAACGCCAGGCTTTAGCTTTTCTCATCCCAGTTGTTTTAACCTCTTTTTTTGGCTTGATAAAACTCAGTTGTTTTAACATTTTACATCATAATTTGTGGCAAATATCACAGCTGTCGTCATGGTTCCCATGTTGGCAACTTAGCATCATCTCTACTCCAATGAGAGGAACCTATTTGCTGTGTCAGAACAAAATCCTTTTACCCCCCAAAATATATTCAATTGGCTTGCTCCTTAATGGCAAAAGGGTAAATTACTGAAAAATCCTGAACTTTTGGCTTTGTTTCAGTTTTATAACGAACTCTCAATTTTTAAAATAGGATGTCAAACCTGTCTTTAGTTTCAATTTTATAACAAACTTTCAAAATTTTCAATAGTATACCAAACTTCATGTTTAGTTTCAATTTTATAAAAGGGTAAATTACTGTGATTTAAAAATATATCTGGGAATTACTGTGACTTTATCTTTTTGCTCAAACACTGGGGTTTTTCCATGGATGGATGGTGGTTGCAGATGACAAATTGAAACTATATACATCTTTGTTTGGTTTATTGATTACTGCGGCATACGACTCTGCTCAATTTATTTGATGTATTGACAGATTGATGGCTTTTAACTTTTAACTTGTATTTCTAGATTGATGGGTTTTAACTTGAAAGAAAAGGGGTTTGGGTCTTGGAAGTTTTATATGTATGAATGAGTAAATGATTGTCACTGAGGGATTGAGGAGTGAGGACTGAGGACTTGGGATTGTGCTTTGGGATAAGCTGATGGTGTTTCGAAGCAGATAGACTTCAATTTGGGTGAGAGATAGCCCTCAGCTATCAGATCCTGGAACACAGAGTAGAACCGTACGGCCTTATAGAAGTTCCAGAGATGGCTAGGGTTGGGCTTGGCATCATTGGTGATGACAACAGAGGAAGAGAGGCTGAAAGCACTCGCGAAGAGATTGAGATTTTCAGGGATGGAAAAGAAGCAGAAATCCCTGATCCATCCATGGTGGAACCTCACTCGGGTTCTGTTTGTCTGTTTGTTTGTCTCTCTCACTCATCGGTGATGGTTGTTGCTAGCCACCTATACTTTTTTTTTTTTTAGATTTTCATATATTTATATATTTTTGAGGTTATGTATATATTATATACAACTCTTTTTATATATATATATATTTATATTTAGTTTATATTTTTTGTTAGTTTAAAACATTTATATATTTAGTTTATATTTATATAAATATATTTTAGTTTAGAGTTTATTTTTTTTAATTAAAAAAATATTCCTGTAATAATTAAAATATTGAGTGAGAAAGAGAGAGAGAGAGATAAGAGAGAGTGATGAGGTGGCCATCTCAATGTCCAAGTCAGCTTTTTTCTGCTGCCATGTCAGTATTTAACGATGGAAACTAACAGATTGTAATGGTATTCCACAATTGAAACAAAAGGAAACTAAACCTTAATTTATCCCTTAATTAAGGTTCATTCTAAAATTGAACCTTAATAAGTGTAGTCATAGCAGTTTTTTTATATGACTATTGAAAAAGTTAAAAGTTCATTCTAAAATTGAAACTAAGCTAAAATTGTAGTCATAGCAGTTTTTTAATAATTTATCCCTTAATTAACTTAATTTACCTTAATAAGTGTTTTAAGTATGGCGTCTGTAGCAGAGGGCGTGTTTGAGCAAAAAAACTAAACCATAGGGAATTTTAAGACTATTTTTAAACTACAGGGGAACTTTGTGCAAAGCTCAAGGCACAGGGGGTTTGGAGGCAATTTACCTTTTTATAATATTGAAACATATACTGTTGAAAAAAATTCAAAGTTCATTATAAAAATACAGAACATGACTAAGGATTTATTTAACATCTAAAACTCTGTTTAATTTATCAATTTAAAACTCCAACAAAAATATTTCCACTTCTAAAACTCTGACCCAAACTTGATTCTCTCAATTTTTTCAATGATTGGACAAGGCTAACTAAAAAAAAAAATAAAAACCTTTTCTTTCAAAAACCAGGAACAGCAGTATACTGGTTTTCAGAAATAAAGAAGAAACTGCACTGGTTTCTTATTTATTTTTCAAAACTGCAGTAACGGTTTTATACTTTATTTTTAAAAACCTTAAACTTGGTTTCTTAAATCATGAACAAAAGTTATTATAAAAACCGTATTGATTTTTAAAAACCGTGATTTGTTTCTCAAATCATGAACAGAATTTACTATAGAAACTGTATTAATGGTTTATTTTTAAAACTGGTGCGGTTTCTTCTTTATTTTTAAAATGATGTAGCAGTTTTTACAGTAACTTTTGTTCATTAGGTGAGAAACCGAGTTTACATTTGTTCATGAGATGAGAAACCAAGTAAACGTAACTTTTGTTCATTAGGTGAGAAACCGAGTTTACTTTTGTTCATGAGATGAGAAACCAAGTAAACGGTTTTTAAAAATAAAGAATAAACCGTTAATGTGGTTTTGAAAAAAAAGAAGAAGAAGAAACCGGTGTGGTTTCTTCTTTATTTTCTAAAACCAGGGTGATTTGTATAGTAACTTTTGTTCATGATATGAGAAACTGAGTTGACAGTTTTCAAAAATAAAGTATAAACCATTAATGCAGTTTTCAAAAATAAAGAAGAAACTGCACCAGTTTCTTCTTTATTTTTGAAAACTGTGGTGGTTTTTATTGTAACTCTTGTTCATGATTCAAGATACCAAGTTTGCGGTTTTTGAAAATAAAGTACAAACCATTAATGCAGTTTTGAAAAGTAAAGAAGAAAGCTGTGAAGAAGAAAAGGTTTTTATTTTTCTTTAGTCAGCTGTGTCCAATCATTGAAAAAATAGAGTATGGTTTGGGCCAGAGTTTTAGAAGTGGAAATATTTTGGCTGGAGTTTTAAGTTGATAAAATTTTTTGAGCAGAGTTTTAAATGTTAAATAAATCCAAATTTGGTATACTATTGAAAAAAAATAATAGTTCGTTATAAAATTGAAACAAAATCAAATATTCAGTATTATTTTTACAATTTAGCCAATGCAAAATTTTGAGTTTATTCATGGGCAGAAATATCTGAAGGCAGATCATGGTTTTTCATCCCAAAATCTTTGCAACCACTTTAAACCTAACTGTTCTTTTGGTATGATTTTATGGAGAAGTCCTTTAATTGACATTGTACCTGACCTTGCAAGATGTTTTTGTACCATTCCTGTATACCTTGGGGCTCAAAATACTGTGCTTGAGATGCCACTCAAAGCATAAATAGTTCATCAGTTCGGAAACTTGGACATTCTATTCAAACTTCAATCAAGAAGACTTGTGGGGTTGCTTATGCTTTGCAAGAAAGCTATGTACCTGTAGGAACATTAATTAGTCTGATACTCCTATGACTTTCACTTCTATTTTGCAAATTGAATTTGTTTCCTAAATGTAAAGGCCGAGCTTCTGGATAGGGCAAAGTAGTTTCATGCAATTTTGACAGTGCTGAAGGCTAAACACATGCTGGTTCTAGAATTATTTTAGATACATTTATATGTGTGTATATATTAATCTTTAAACTTTTATATATTGAACATACACTAAGGATTCTCGCCAGTATTAGCTGGTAGATTAAGGCTCCATTCCACAAAAATTTTTTTTCCTTCTTCTTCTTCTTCCCTTGGCAAAAAAGGTTGGCTAAAAGCAATAGAGGAAAAAAGGCTTGCTTCAAAAGGGTCAATGGATCAATGGGTCATAGTAGAGTTTTCCATAACACCTAACGAAAGAAAGCTTTATGTTAGGCTTTTTCTGGTAACTTGTTATTAGAAGTCCTTTTTTTTTTTTTTTTTTTTTCTAAACCAAACAAAAGATAACATAATTTTATGTGCCTTTTTCCTTTTGAACTTTTTTCCCTGTTCCAAAATCTTGCTCTTTTTAAGCAAAAAAAGCTTGTTTCCAAGCATATTTAGCATTTTTTTTAGAAAAGCTGCTCCAACAAGAGCCTAAGTGGAATTGTAATACCCCAAGAGCCCAGAGAAAGGGTAGTATATATCGAGGATAAGTAAGGAAAGAAACAACACTAGTTGGATACCTTTTGGGTTGAATGTAAGCAAGGAACTCCCGGGTTAAGCGTGCTTGAGTTGGGAAGCTTAAGGATGGGTAACCTCCTGAGAAGTTCACGTAGGCCCATCAGGGTAAGTTGTTCCGATCCTTCCTATCGCTCGATGCGGGATGTTACAGGTGGTATCAGAGCTGATTCTTGGAGAAGACGGTCCGATGAGGGCGGGGAGTGGCGCCGGGGCGCAAGGGCCTGAACAAGGAGCGGCTCCTGGTAGGTTTCTAGGATGACAGCCTCCAAAGGGGAGAAGATCTAGGACCAGTTGTAATACCCCAAGAGTCCAGAAAATGGTAGTATATATTGAGCATAAGTAAGGAAGGAAACAACACCAGCTGGATATTTTTTGGGCTGAATATAGACAATGAACTCTCGGGTTAAGCGTGCTTGAGTTGGGGAAGCTCAATGATAGGTGACCTCATGGGAAGTTCGCATCGGCCCATCAGGGTAAGTTGTTCCAGTCTTTGCTATCGTTCGATGCGGGATGTTACAGGAATAGTTTACCACTCAAAAAGGAGTTTGATGAAAGTTGGGGATATGTCTTTTCCTTGTAAAGAAAGAAAAGATGGAAAGAAAGAAACTACTGATTTTGAGCAGTCATTAGCCCTTTTTGGTCAGGGACACGGTTACTGGCATGTATCTTTACATTTGTCAGTGGGGAGCTATCTTTTTGTTCTAAATTGTCATTAATGGTGTCTTTGATTATTATAAATCCAATGAAATTGTACAGGAGAGTTCTATTGCATTCCCAACATGCTACCATCTACTAGTTCTAGAACTTTTCTTTTATGGTTCTTACAAGCAATGAAAATTTTCTTTTGTACAGGCTTCTCCCTTTTATGAATCTTTTTCTTTTTGTCTAATGACATCATATTTATCAAAAGAAACAAAGTGATGAAAATTATCTACTATTTGTAGTCTTCCATTAGATTAAAATTATGTTTTTTGTGAACTTTTTTGGTTACTTACCTTTTATTCCTTATTTTTGATAAATAATTTTCTGGTTACTTTTGTATGTGAATATTATTGTGAAAAAGAGAATTTGTGCATTATCATTACCTTAAAATTTTATTGTTTTTCTTGTTTGTTCTAGCATTTTAATTATGTATCATTTGTGAGGTATTTAATCCAGAGCTATTTATTTATTTCCAGGTTCATTTCCATTCTGGATGTAGCCTCCTTGAAGCCCAATTCTGATAAACCTGAATCTGTTAATCAAGATCCAAGCAAGACAGGGAGAGGGATATTTCTATCTTCCACTTTGATGGTGGATAGATCAAACCAGGTTTCTGTTTCCACCGTGAAACAATCACCATCAGATGGCAAGGACAACATGTGTGGAACTTCCTCAAGGGGTGCTTGCAGAGCTGCTAATAGGAAGTCTTCAAGTAATCCCTGTCAATCTGAAGATCCTACAGATGTTGGTAAGCATATTAGATCAGCATGCAAGATGCAAAATGATCACTCTGATGTGTGCCTTGCCAAAAAATCTGAGCAATCCAAGAGAAAAGGAGATCTTGAGTTTGAGATGCAGCTGGAAATGGCTCTTTCTGCCACAGCAGTTGGCACTTCTGCGAGCAGTATGAGCTTGGATGTGAATGACATAAACAATAACTCACCCAATCTGTCTTCTCCCGCTAAAAGAATGAAAACAATTAAACAGATAGAATCTCCTCCTCAGGGAGTCTCTACTGCATTTGGATCAAGAAAAGTTGGAGCACCTCTGTACTGGGCAGAAGTCTATTGTAATGGAGAGAACTCCACAGGAAAATGGGTGCATATTGATGCTGTCAATTCTATTATTGATGGAGAACAGAAAGTAGAAGCTGCAGCTGCTGCATGCAAAAAGTCTTTGAGATATGTAGTTGCTTTTGCTGGCTTTGGAGCTAAAGACGTGACCCGCAGGTTTCTGTTTTTGTATCTATTCTGTTTGCATTTATTGTGCACACTCTCTCCCTCTCCCCCCCCTCTCCCCTCTCCCCTCTCCTTCCCTTCAATTAAGAAATGGTTCAAATTCTATCTGCTTCCTGGTACAGAAGTTACTTTATCTTTGCATCATTTTCATTGCAATCTTCCCTATGAGCGTATAGATCCATGAGCCCCATTTCTTTGAAAATTTCCTGTATCTGGTCATTACACTGAGACATTTGATTATTTTGTGGCTGTATCGATAAATACCTGAAAGTACATCAGCTAATAAACATAGAATTGAGTGCATGATTCTAGCATCCGAACTACAGTACACAAAACTGAAATCAGCTGGAAGGCATTAGTAGCAAATTGCAATACTTCATAAAATGATGTGATTGCTATGGTATATTGTAGAAATAAAAGTATTTTTGACTATAGAATATTCTTTGTATATCTTAGAAGCTATATATATTCTGTGTATATTCTTCTTTCCTTTTTTGTTATTTTCCATTTGTATTATTCTCTTCCTCTATAAAGAGAAAAGGGAAATCATCGTATAATCTTAAGAAATAGAGAAATATATTTTCTCAGACTTGTTTAGATGGTATTAGAGCAGGAATTAGGTATTAAATCACAGCTGTTCACTGTGAAACCCTAATTTCTTTTATTCCTCTGCTATACCCAAGAACTGCCGCCGTCCTTTCACCGGCCGCTTGTCACCGCTGCATCCTCAGGCTGCCGCCGCCCTTACATTGACCGCTGCCTCTGAGATTCGGCCATCCTGACTACTGTCGCATCTATAGTCGTTGTTGTTCTCTAGTGGGCTCCCACCTCTGGAACGAACGCAACTGCCTAGCCTCTCGCGAAGGTCGACTTCCATCAGTCACACCTATCGCTGTCCTTGGTCGTGAAGGTCGGCGTTGCATCGCACACCAAAGCCACCCCTATCCGTTGTTTGTGTGCTGCTTCTACATCTTGCATTAGACGTTCGCACCTGTCGTTGTCGCGAAGGTCGACTCTGCATCATACACCAGAGCCGCCCCTATCCTTCATTCGTGTTGCATCGCACATTCAGACGTCCTTGGTCGCTGTTGTTCGCGCTGCCGTTTGTTACCTCTGTCACCCAGATAAGGTTTGGCCCTATATTGTTCAGATTGGGCAACTGGGTACCCAGATCCAAGTATCCAGATCCGTGGGTCACTGCTAGTGTGTCCAGATCTGACCACTGTACAGATCCAGTTGCTAGTGGGTCCTTGCTTCTGCTACCCTGATCTGTTTGTTCAACCATCATGACTGACTTTGCATCTTTAGTCGCTCCGACCTAGCAATCCCAGTCTTCTCAAGACCAGTTTCGAGTTCCCCAAAACTCCTCCGACTTACATTCGGTACAGATTACAACCATTCGTCTCAATGGTGCCAATTTCCTGCGTTGGTCGCAATTTGTTCGTATGTACATTCAAGGTCAGGGAAAGATTGGCTATTTGATTGGCGCCACATCAGCCCCAGACAATAAAGACCTGCTGTATGACATTTGGGATGCTGAGAATTCAATGGTGATGACGTGGCTTGTTAACTCCATGGAAGAAGAGATAAGTTCGAACTATATGTGCTTCTCTATAACAAAGGAACTATGGGATGAAGTCACTGCCATGTATTTCGATTTGGGGAATCAATCCCAAATCTACAAGATCAACTTGAAACTTGGTGAGATTCGACAAGGTAGTGATACTGTCACCATATATTTTAATTCTTTAAAGCGCATTTGGCAGGACTTGAATCTCTTCAATGCATATGAGTAGAAAAACACAGAAGATTACAAATATTATCAAAAAATGGTCGATGCTAACTAGGTATTTAAGTTTCTTGCTGGACTCAATGTTGAGTATGATGAAGTTCGAGGGAGGATCGTTGGTAGAAATCCACTCCCATCTCTTAGTGAAGCTTTTTTTGAAGTTTGGCATGAAGAAAGCTGAAGATTGGTTATGTTGGGTAAGAAAAAGAGTGGTGAAAGTGGGCTATCTGAAAATATGGCGCTTGTGACAGCTGATGCTAATGTTGGTGGACGACATATTGTGGGTCAACGAAAGGTGGAAGAAAAGCCTCGTGTTTGGTGTGATCATTGCATAAACCACACCATACTCGGGAGACCTGTTGGCTGTTTCATGGCATGCCAGCCAATTGGAAGTCTAGATCGAAGCGATCCCAACCTACTGCCCATGAAGCTGATGCAAGACCATTTAACAAAGAGTAACTTAATCAACTTCTGCGACTGCTAAAGCCTAATCTGTCGTACACCCAATTGTTCTTTGGCCTATTTAGGTAGAAATTCCTTTGCCCTATCTAGCTCTTTTCAATCTGGTCCGTGGATTATTGATTTAGGAGCATCTGATCATATGACTGGTTTATCGCATCTATTCAACTCGTATATTCCTTGTTCTGGTAGTAAAAAAATAAGAATAGCCGATGATAGTCTTTCACCTATTGCAGGTAAAGGTCTCATTAAACTTTATGACAATATTGATCTTCAATCAGTACTCCATGTTCCTAAACTTGCCTGCAATCTTCTTTTTGTTAGTAAACTCTTCAAAGACTCTAGTTGTCGTGTTATATTTTTTGATTCCTATTGCATTTTTCAAGCCTAGAACTCGAGAAAGACGATTGACAGTGCTAGAGAAATAAACGGGCTCTACTATTTGGATGGGGATGTCTTGCGTAATAAAAAAGCTCATGGACTGAGTGGTATTAGTTCTACTTCTATTTCTAATCAAATAATGCAATGGTATCTTAGGTTAGGCCATCCCAGTTTTCTTTACTTGAAATATTTATTTCCTACGTTGTTTAAAGGAGTGGATCCTTCTATGTTTCAATGCGAGAGTTATCATTTATTCAAAGATCATCGCATTAAATTTCTTTCAAAATCCTATTGTCCTTCAAAACCATTCTATTTAATACATAGTGATGTTTGGGGCCCTTCTAAGATCTCCACTTTATCTGGAAAAAAGTGGTTTGTTACTTTTATTGATGATCATACTTGAGTTTGTTGGGTTTATTTACTTGCAAATAAATCAAATGAGTCTAGAACTTTCAAGGACTTTTTCCATATGATTGAAGCTCAATTTAACACAAAAATTTATATTCTTCGATCTGATAATGATACTAAATATTTTAATGAATCTTTGGGGAGTTTTTTAAAAGAAAAAGGAATTTTACATTAGTCCACTTGCTGTGAAACTCCCCAACAAAATGGTATTGCTGAACGAAAAAATCGACACCTACTCGAGGTTGCCAGGGCCATCATGTTTTCTATGAATGTCCCTAAATACCTTTGGGGTGATTCAATTTTAACCGCTTCCTATCTCATCAATCGTATGGCCACTCGTGTTCTACAGTTTCAAACTCCCTTACACTCTTTAAAACAACTCTTCCCTCTCTGTCGTATATATTTTGAGTTACCCTTAAAAGTTTTTGGATGCACTTGCTTTGTTTATATTCCTCAAATATTTCATTCCAAATTGGATCCCACGGCTGAAAAATGTGTCTTTCTGGGCTATGCACCAAATAAAAAAGGGTACAAATGCTTTAATCTTGTCACCAAAAAAACTTATATAAGTATGGATGTGTCTTTCCTCGAAACTCAACCTTACTTTCCCAAAAATCATCTTCAGGGGGAGCATATTGGGAAAGAAGATAATTTTTTGAATTCTAATGTTGAGGAGGATAATTACTTAAAACTCTATGATTCTCGTCCTACCATGATTGGTGCTCCCCTTCACTTTGATAACCAACTCAAGGATATAAATGTTCTAAACATTGTGGAACAGGGTGTGTCTGGTTCACAGGTGCCTAGCGTGATGGGATTGGAGCCAGGGGGAGAATTACCACAAACGGATCAAAATATTCCAAAACCGGAGCTTCAGTTTTATACAAGAAGGCAAACCTTGAAGAATACTATCAATTCGAATATTCCTCTAACAATTGAACAATCGACTTCTTCGAATGATGGGTTTTTCGAAAGTACTTCTACTCATGGTAATTCTAAACTCACTCCTTTAGATTATTCTTCATTTGACTTGTCTGATCTTGATGCCCCTATTGCTACTAGGAAAGGAGTGAGATCTTGTACCAAATACCCAATTACTAAATACCCGTCATACCAAAAATTGTCCAATCACCAAGGCCTTTCTTTCAAATATTTCTAACCTACATGTCCCAAGAACAATTCAGGGTGCCCTTGGTGACCCAAATTGAAAGTTAGCAGTCCAGGAGGAAATGAGTGCTCTTAGAAAGAATGGAACTTGGGAGATTGTGAACAAACCAAAAGGCAAAACAATAGTAGGTTGTAAGTGGGTATTTACTATAAAATGTAAGGCAGATGGGAGTATAGAAAGATACAAAGCAAGGCTGGTTGCTAAGGGTTTCACCCAAACATACGGCATCAACTATCAAGAAACATTTGCTCTAGTAGTTAAAATAAACTCTATTCGAGTTCTCCTCTCCCTTGCAATGAATTTTGATTGGCCACTCCACCAATTTGATGTAAAGAATGCCTTCCTAAATTGTGATTTAGAAGAAGTGTTTATTGATCTTTTACTAGGGTTTGAAAAGAGTCTCGGTACAAACAAGGTATGTCGTTTAAAAAAATCCTTGTATGGTCTAAAACAGTTTCCGAGAGCATGGTTTGAAAGATTTGGAAAGGTGGTGAAAAGCTATGGTTACATTTAGAGCCAAACAGATCACACACTATTCTTCAAGCACGCCAGTGATAGTAAGAAAACAATCTTGATTGTCTATGTGGATGATATAATAATGACTGGTGATGACAAGGGAGAGATTGAAGAGCTTAAGAGGAGATTAGCTCATGAGTTCGAGATCAAGGACTTGGGTCCTCTAAAGTACTTTCTTGGGATATAATTTGCAAGATCTAAGCAGGGGATCTTTGTGAACCAACGTAAGTATATTCTGGATTTACTCAGTGAAACAGGAATGCTTGGGTGTAAGGTTGCTGAAACTCCCATTGAACTCAACTTAAAACTTCAACCTGCGAGGCCAAGAATGTGGTAGAAAGGGAGGAATATTAAAGACTTGTGGGTAGACTTATCTATTTATCCCATACTCGACCAGACATAGCCTTTGTTATAAGTGTTGTAAGTCAATTTATGCACTTACCTGGTTCACAACATTTTGAAGCTACCTACAGAATTCTGTGGTACCTAAAGGGAACCCCTGGGAAAGGGCTACTTTTTAGAAAACATGGACATCTTCATGTAGAGGCTTATACAGATGTAGACTAGGCAGATAGTATAACTGACAGAAGATCTACATCAAGGTACTGCACATTTGTGGGAGGCAATCTTGTTACTTGGAAGAGTAAGAAACAAAATGTGGTGGCTAGAAGCAGTGCTGAAGCCCAATTTTGTGTAGTTGCCCATTGTATTTGTGAGGTCATGTGAATAAAGAGACTTCTATCAGACTTGAGGGTCTCCACTTCCCTTCCAGCTAAAGTTTACTGTGATAACAAAGCTGCAATCTCTATTACTCATAATCTAGTTCTCCATGACAAGACGAAGCATGTAGAGGTGGATAAACACTTTATTAAGGGAAAAATTGATAATGGAGTAATTTGTATGCCCTACATTCCAACAGTTGACCAAGTGACTGACATTCTTACAAGAGGAGTATATAGAACTCAGTTTGAGAAACTTGTGAGCAAGCTTGCCATGGAAGACATCTTCAAGCCAGCTTGAGGGGGAGTGTAGAAATAGAAGTATTTTTGAATATAGAATATTCTTTATACATCTTGGAAGCTATGTATATTCTGTGTATATTCTTCTTTCCTTTTTGGTTATTTTCCTTTTGTATTATTCTCTTCCTCTATAAAGAGAAAAGAGAAATCATCGTATAATCTTAAGAAATAGAGAAATATATTTTCTCAGTCTTGTTTAGATATATACAGAGGGTACTTCTTTGATGCTTTCTTTCGGAAGTTTAGTACCCTTTTCTACTCCCACTTTGCCTTGTGTCCCAGAATTATGGCACTAATGATGTGACTTATCATTATCTTCTAGTAATCTCTGGTTGAAATTATTCATGTGTTAAATCCCTGATATATCTAAAAATCAATCAGATAGCATTGGCTAGATAGTTCTCAGCATGTTTTAAGAAGTGAAGAGGATCCTAGGGTTGGAACTTGCATTGCTTGGTCTCAGAGCTGTCATCTTAATGGACAAATCAATGCTCCGGACTGCAATATTAAATTTTGGTTGGTAAGGGGGTTTTGGTAGTTGTGGGGTGGGAGATTGAGGGGTGTTATACAGAGGAGATGGTTCATACAGAACCCAGGTTGCTTATATCTTTGAATATTTAAACCTTTAATTGATTCTAGTCTTTGCTTTCCTGCTTTATGTCAGTTGAGGTTGCCCTTTGCTAGATTCCAATGGATTTAAAATCTTGTCTGAGTAACATTTATGTTTTCATAATGGATATTGGGACAATTTTAAATTTATCACATGAAAGTTATCATGGAATCTCAGAGAATGTTTCACTGTAATGTTCATTGTCTAATTAAATAATTCAAACCAGCATGTTTTTGCTTTGAATAACACAGGATACTCGGTATGATTTTGGTTGTCATACTCTGGACATCTTTTAATGCTTGACTTATGCTTACCGTATGTCAGAACCAGTCTGGAAGTGTCTTGTTGACTCAAATTTGAACGTAATTAGTGTCAGAAAACTTATACATGCTTAGATGTCAGAAAGAGACTTTCTCAAATTCTTAATGAGTCTAATGATTCAAATTCTTACATATGCTTGTGGGCTGGTGCTTGGCCCATTGATAAAATATTGAGCTTTTCAGCACAAGAATCAAGGTTTGTGTTGAGAGAATACTTTTTCTGCATGTTATGTGAAGGTATGCTTATTTACCTTTCTCAGTCTTTTGTCTGAGATCAAGTCTACTTAGTGTGGTATGTCTATATCTGCTCTCTTACCAGCACCCCTTATTTTGTGGATTACTACTGGGAAATGGCCTTTCAAGGTGTTTCCAGTCTTTCTGTTTCATGATTTGACTGGCCTTTGGCTCCTTTATTCCTCTTCCCTTTTAGCTGAGCTGGTGATTGAAGCCTGGTGAATGGCAGCTATAACTACAATGGTCCTAAGGTGGCAAAATTCCTTGTCTGGTTTCGTAGAAAGAATGCTATACTGGAGCTGACTTGGCTTAGATAGTGGCATGCATCAAGTCACGCAGTTATAAGAATTAAGAATGCCACGGTTGAGAATGCATTGTTTATAAATGTCTTTATAAAGCTTGTGAAGCTTTTGGTGCTGAAAAAACAAATTTCTGATGTTGGCACCTAATTGTAACAACTTTCCCTGTTTCCTACCCCCAGCACATGCAAACAGCACAACACAAGCATGCACACATAATGTGGTAGGAGTAGACAATTTGGTAGGATACAGGAATGGACTGGTGCCTTAAACAGGAGGAATTAGAGAACTTCTGAGATTTCAAATTTAATTTTCTTTTTATTTTGCTAGGAAAAATTTAATTTTCTTATAGAGCTATTTAACATGTTGTGCTATAAGGTCTTAGGGCAATTGTTTTTAGTGACTTAAAATGCTATAGAATTACCAAAAAGAAGTTGTTTTACCCCACATTTCTAGTCTAATTACTAAACAAGGGCAACATATTAAGCCTTAATCCCACTAGTTAGAGTTGGCTTCTGGTCTAGTTATTCAAGCTGACTAAATATACTCCCAGGTACTGTAACAAATGGTACAAGATAGCGTCGCAACGAGTTGATCCAATTTGGTGGGACAATGTACTGGCACCATTGAAGGAGTTGGAATTGGGAGCAACTGGAGGTCTGATCCATTTGAAACAGGATGATTCAAATGAACATGAAAAAGAAGTAGCATTTAAACCTTCTGATCCTCCAAAATGTATTAGACCTGATGGTGCCGTCTCACCTGCAATGCAAGAAATGGAAATGCCAAAAGAGCCTACGAAGAAATTTGGAGCAGAATCTTCAGCTAGTAATTGTTATGTTGCTACTAGGAGCTCACTTGAGGATATGGAGTTGGCGACTAGGGCACTAACGGAGCCTCTTCCTACTAATCAACAGGTCAATGGATTTATATGGTGCATAAATGCTATTTAAAAAGAAAATATTGTTGATCCCTTAATCTTTGATTGCATAAACTTTTGCTATATGCAGGCTTATAAAAGCCATCACCTTTATGCTCTTGAAAGATGGCTTACCAAGTATCAGATATTTCATCCAAAGGGTCCTATATTGGGTTTTTGTTCAGGTCATCCAGTATACCCAAGGACTTGTGTCCAAATACTCCATACAAAAGAAAGATGGCTGCGCGAGGGTCTGCAAGTCAAAACCAATGAGCTTCCTGCAAAGGTCTGATATGGCTCATAGAATCCGCGACTGTGAGTTCTGGAAGTCCATATGTTGAATTCTTCCTGCTGTTCATTTTCATAACTATAGTCTATTTTAGGTGTTGCAACGCACAATGAAACTCAACAAAGCACAAGCTTCTGAAGCTGATGTTAATGGTGAAGAGGGTTGTGAAGGAAATATTCTACTTTATGGGAAGTGGCAAACAGAACCTTTGTGTCTTCCTTGTGCTGTAGATGGGATTGTTCCTAAGGTAAAGTTTTATCAGTTTACCTTGCAGCTTGCTTACATGTAGAAGAGTTGTGCTCCCTCTCACTTTGTCATGTGTATTGTGATCCATGTTAGTTCTATGTTTTTGTTGCCCATTTACTTGTGTTGTGTGAAAGAGCTGGTACAAGGTCTAAGAGAGAGAAGTTATCTGGCAATTCTTTCATAGGCATGAGGCTGTGGATGGTTTGTACATTTTCTCCCTGTTTCATGAATGATTTACCTTCAGTGGCAAGTATTATTGAGTTTTGAATCAGTAAATAACTATCAATACAATACAAAATTTTTATGTTAATAGATATTAGGTTTTATGTACATTCAAAATTGATGCCGTTGAAAGTATTGCATGTTAAGGTATTTATTGGGGGGGGGGGGGGGGGGGGGGGGGAATTGGTTCAATTTTGCAGTGTCCCCCAATCAGTCAGTTCAAATTAAGTTTGAATACCTGTGGATTTGTGGAAGCCTGAATGATAAACTGAAGTGATTGGGGAAAAGAGATAACCAAAATATTGTTCTTATTGAGTGATTTCAGTTTACATCTGACAGCCATTTGTACTGTATTCCGAAATGTACAATTTCTCTTGTAGCGGTTACCAATAGTAATGGAAGAACAAGATCTTAGGCTGCAGATTCTGTGCAATGCAAATTTGTGGATTTCAGGGTTGCACAATTAATTTGCAGCGGTCTGTTTAATGTATGTGTGCATGAATGTGGTGATTATTGCTAGTGTGACTGATCATGTTCAACTCGGATAAGGGGATTTTAAAGGATTATTTTCCCATCCTCACTAACCTTTTGGTTTCCTTGTTTGAAAAATTACAAAAATGATATAGATCCTGTGTTGAACATTGTGGTTTTCACTGCACAGCTGGGATTGAAAATATCCAAGGTGTCTGGATATTGTGGTGCTGTTTAGTGAATGTATCTAATAAAAGTACTATTGAAATCTGTTTTCTAGAATGAACGAGGCCAAGTGGATGTGTGGTCAGAGAAGTGCATACCACCGGGAACTGTGCACTTGAGGTTGCCACGGGTTGCTCCTGTTGCAAAGAGGTTGGAAATTGATTTTGCACCTGCTATGGTTGGATTTGAATTCAGAAATGGTCGCTCTATACCTGTCTTTGATGGCATCGTGGTTTGTTCTGAGTTTAAGGGTGCGATCTTGGAGGTACTTGAGATTATAATCCATGCATGCCCTTGTTACCCGTAATTTTGGAATTTCTTGAAGATTCAAATGATTATCAAATATAGGTCTTGCTTAACATATTGACATGGTTCATCTAATATTTTGACAATTAGACTGCAAATTCACCCCCTTTATGGCTGTAGCGATAGGCCTTCCCCTTGCAATGTCGTTCTCATGCATGGATCTCATATTGAGAAAGAAATGACCAAAGATTCAGCAAAGAAAGTTTTGGATCTAAATCTCCTTTTTGGCAGTTCATGAGCCCCTTATATATTTTTTGAATTTTATAAATGATTCTCAAGTATTGACATGGTAACTAAAATTTTGGAACTAATCCGTGGATGGAGTCATCATTGGCCCTTCGGATATGCATTTCCTTCAATCTCCCAACATATCATGGCAAGGAAAAGCATATCATGGTATATGCTTTTGGCATATTATTAGGTTTTGAGTCTTCACAGCAGTTTGCTTAATCCCTAATTTGTGGGCTACTGGTTCTTCAGGCATATGCAGAGGAAGAAGAAAGAAGAGAGGCCGAGGAAAGAAAAAGGAGTGAAGCTCAAGCTATTTCTAGGTGGTATCAGCTTCTCTCATCCATAGTTACGCGGCAAAGGTTAAACAAGTGTTATGGGGACAATTCAACATCTCAAAAGTCCAATGAGGTTCCAAGGGCAAAAGATAAACTTGATGTCCAGTTTGGCGGTGACAAGGATGACGGTCATTTTCCTCAATGTGAGGACGACCAGAACATATTGGATAGAAAGCTCGATGCTGTGTCGATAGCACCAACAGAAGAAGAGCACGAACATGTCTTTTTGACAGATGATCAGGTCGTCTGCTTAGACGAGCAGAGTTTTACAAGGACAAAGCGGTGTCGCTGTGGATTTTCAATTCAAGTGGAGGAGTTGTAGTACATATGCCCACATGCCATCTGCATTGTGATATGTATAATGTATCATAACAATTTCAGTTTAGAATCTTGTTTGGAAATGGTTCAGTTTGTAAACTGGAAGAAGGTGCTTCAATAGCTGAATGAAATTTTGGTTCACGAGGAAGTGGGCGGCGGGGTTGACAAACCATTTTAACTTTTAACATATACCCAGGGACAGGGATGACAGATGTGGAGTGCTTGGGGTTGGGGCAGACCCGCCCCGCCCCGTCCGTGCCCATTTAGAGCTCCTAAACGGGGATGGGGGTATAATCATGTTACTTTTCGTGCCCGTTTTAGTGATTCTCCCCATCTTGGGGCCGATCGTCTCTCTTCCTTCTCAGATCTAGATATGATGTTATTTTAGTTTTATTTTTCATTAACCCAAGACTATGGCCTTGGGTTTCGGCGGCTGCCCGTGGATTATCATCTAAAAAGTAACCCAATTTTACTACTTTGAAATGAATGTTTCACTTGGGACCTTCAGAAGATTTTCGACGTCTCGGTCTCGGATAATAAAGATTTTAAATCTCCAAGTTGAAGTTGAAGACAATTTGTGCCCGAGACATGCATGAGATTTTTTTTTTTCTTTTTTCTTTTTTTGTGTTGGGTTGGTGCCTAAAAGTTTCAAAATCCCCCCGAAAAGAAGGCGGCTTGGCGCCATCCTCTTGTTTTGTTTTGTTCTCTTGTTTGTTTTTCGAAAATAAAAATGGTTTAGGCAGTTGTTGGCAGTTGGGACGCATTTTATGCAAAGATTGTTGGCAGGCACAATCCACTGTCACATGGTTCCCATCTTTGAGAGAGACAAAATCCATACAACTTAAGTCATCATCTTTACAAATCAGTAAGTACAATCTTCAAAAACTTGGATGGATTACTTGAACTTGAAGGCCCAAAACTGTTTCAGTCTTCAATTCCGAAAGGAAAGGAATACAGCAAAGCAATATCCTCCGTCAAACAGAACTGCAAAATTTGTTGGCATTCAACTGGTAGTAGTTATTAATGAACTGGCAGGACATCTCTTTCTACTTTAGACTGACAGAGAGAGCAATCTGGATTTGTCAAAATCAACTGCAACTGTGGAAGAGTAAGATCAAGACGGAACAATGGACTCCAATTCCTTAACAAGAGCAGGCAGCAGAACACAATGTAGAAAGAAAAGGATATATATATATATATATATATATTGTTGTTGTTGTTTACCTCTGGATTGGCTTCACATTCATGGTGGCAAGGGCAGGCCCAGGCTCGAGATCATGCCAGAGGACTATCGCATATGTTTCTTGCTCGGTCCTCCACGGTCCTTAAATCGCGAAGATGCTGCAAGATTTCTTGCAGAAGATCGATTCCTTTGTCTCCTTTCTTTATGGAGCTGATGCAGTGCTTTAAGAAGTCCCTATCGGTTTCGAGTGCTTGCAGCCTGTCATACACATGATATACTTCCTCTTCGACGGCAAGTTTCTTGCTCTCCGGTTGAAGCTTGGACAACGAGTTCTGAATCCTGCAGCTGGGATCAGATTCGGTCTGTTGCTCATGATTCAAGCTCTCAGTTTCGTCGAAGAGAGGAAGGAGCTTCTTTGCCTTGAGATGCATTGTGTTGCTCTCGGGACATGGTTCTCCATCTGAATTCCAAAAGAGCCCGTTTGAATCCCCATTTTCACTACTATATTCCTTGACATCTTCAAAGGAATGTTGCTCGTCAGCAGCCATTGCAAAAAGCTTCGCCTCCAGTACCTTGAGCTCCTCCAGAATCGACAGTCTCTCTTCCTCAAATTCTGCCAATGATTCATCAAGTGCACTCAAATGTTTCACAGAATCCAGCCCCATTTCCTCGAAACTTAGCTCTGCATCGGCAGGACTACTGATATTGCTCCCTTCCTGATGCTCGTAAAAGCTACCATCTTCATTCCTCGTCTCGCAATTAAGATAGATCGATAGCTGATCAACCTCCTCAGCATTCCCGCAAGCAGAGGAGTTTCTACTACTTAGACTCCCTTCTTTCCTTCTCGTCAGCTTCTCTTTTGCTTCACAACCGACAACCTTTCTGCGATACAGTTCCAGCTCCTTCTCGAGATCCTGCTTCTCCTTCTCCCTCTTTGTCATCAGCTCATTTAGAAGCTGCAATGCCTCCTGGTCATACTCTGACTGTTCTTCCATCATCCTCTGGTATTGCAGTGCTTCCATCTTCATCGCCGCCTTCTCTTCTTGAAGTCTGGTTATCATGGCCATTGACTGGTTGGCTGCTATTGCAGCCGCGCTCCTCTCTTCCTCCAACTCTGCATATAAAGCGCTTAGCGCCTTTCGTTCAGCTCTTAGCGCAGCTTGCAGCTTGTCGATGGTGAGAGCCCCATCAGCACCCTCCATCTCACTGATAACACTCCCATCCCAAGACTCCTCTGCTCCAGTTTCTCTTTTCTGATTAGGCATTCCTGCTAAGTTCTCAGATTTGGCTTCAACGCCTGAAAAATGGCAATCATCGTCTTCCTGACCTTCTATCCATAATCAATGAAATTTGACTTGTTAATATAATTGTAGAGAATAAACTTGGAAGATATAATTGTATCAACTATTTCTATTTTTTGAGGTTTACCTGCTTCTAGTTCTTTCATGGCTTCTGCTTCAACATTGCCATCAGTAATGGCGAGAAGTTGACGTGTCCCCGCCTCTAAATCTTGTATGCCTGGTTCAGCCACTAGAATCGATGAGTTCACAAGCTCACTCTTTATTTTCTCTGCAACCTGACTCACTACATCTGAACCTGCCTCTGTTTCAGAAAATTCATCAATCCGTGGCTCAGAATCTGAATTTCTATTTTGATGGTGATTATGCTTTTGCAGAGGCTGTTCTTCCTTCCCAATTGGATTTGAAATTCGGCTTTCCATAGTTGAAGAATCAATCAAGGCAACCGGTATTAAGCGATCAATATCACTACATGAGCTAGACGTTACGATCAGATTCATGATGCCAAATGATTCATCTTCTCCATTTCCATTTCCATTTCTTGTGCAACGCTGGAAGTCTGAGCCTGACCTTGAAGAATCCTCCTCAGCTTCTGGTTTGGAGCTCAAACCATCAACATCAGAAAGTATCTGATGTTCATCTCCTTCCTCTTCTTCTTGTTTCGTTCGTTCGATTTCCTGATTATTGCTGCAGTGATCCGTAGAACAATCAGACTTACTTGTGACCGAGAACTCGCATTCATTATTATCATCATCCATTGCTTCTGCAGCCAATTCTCCCTTCCAAGAGGGCTTAAACAGCAAAAGAGAAGGGTAGAGTTTGCTGCTCAAGCTCTCATCACAACACGAACATTTCGAATCGCCCTCACCATTTCCAATCCTGCTCTCGCTCACCCAGGTGAAGAAAGCAATCCTTCTCGAGATTTCAATGGCTGGATCGTCATGTTTCGGCCCGGCGAACAAGCAATCCTTGCACAAGTAGTGAGGATCAGCCAGTTTGTGGTGATTGGAGCAGTAACATAGCTTGGATATTTCAGTGGCATGTGCCTCACAGACAAGATCTCTGTAGGAACTTCTCCTTTTCTCAGGCTCCAACATATGATCAACTCTTGAACACCATAGGCAGGGCGGTTTGAGTCCGAAGTAGATAGCGAACTTGGAGACAAGGAAAGAGAAGAGTGAGTTCATGAGGAGGAGGCATATTAGGATCCACTCCAGCACTGCGTATGCGAGAATTACTATGATTTTGTGGGTATTTCTGTGTAGCATCGTTGCAAACTTGTTGGCAGCCATGGACTGTTTCTTCTTATCTACAGAGAGAGAGAGAGAGAGAGAGAGAGAGAGAGAGAGAGCAAGAGATGTTCTTGGAGCTGATGAAGCAATAGATACTTTCGTGTAACAGAAAGAACCGAAGATACCCTTGGAAAAGAAGAAACTTGGGGTCCTATATTTAATTCTTTGTGACATATACTTGAGATTATAAAAGGAATTTTCCATAAAGTAAAGTGGCGTACAAAAGATACGTTCACAGTTATTATTCTAAGTGTTAGATTAATTTATTTAGTGTATGGCCAGATCAGAAAATAATAATTATGAAATTTTATTAATAAAAGAAAACACTTTTAAGCCGCACAAAACACGGAGTGTTCTCATGTTAGTTTTAACAATTGGAATCATACATGCATCCGTTATATAAAAAAAAGTGACTATGGCCGGGGACAAACTTTTAGGTACTCAAATTTACTGAGAATTTAGTAAATTTTAGTATTTAATTAACGAGCTAATAAAATATTAGCAATTGCCCATCACTGTCCGTGACAGACAATGGTCCAAAGATTCGGCCAGTTCCAACATTTACGGCTGAGGCAATCACATAACAATTGAAGGAGCGGAGGGGACATCCTTACTATTAGTGCCTTGAAAATTTATTATTATTATTAAATAAACATGGACAGATGGACTACCATATCCGTAACTATTAATAGTTTTGGTTCAACGAAGAGAGAGAGTGAGTGAGTGAGTATGTGTATGCCGTTGTTCAGAAATCAGAATTGTTTGAAGTAGTTTGGGTTTGGGCCACAACACGCGCAAAGAAATGGCCCACCAACACCTGCATAATGAGCTGGTAGCCCACGTAAAAGCTGCATAACGGGTGAGCTTCTTCTTTTCCATTTTCTCTAATTATGTACGTCATCATCAAATAAACCCAGTCTAGAGATCACCAACAAAAGACCAACGCAACAGAGGGAATAAGAAGAGTTGGTGCACACTCAAAAAACAATAATTACAAATTATTACAGATAATCGACATGATTCTCCTGGATTAAGTGACTTATTAACCGAAGATGTCATAGATATAAATCAGTATTAAGGGATGATGTGCAACGGATCCTGTTTTTCAAACATACTACGTACAGTAAAGTGGAAATGGAGGGGGAATGATGAAACGTAGCTGTCAACAATGGCCAGCATGATAAAAAAGGGCTGGAAAAAAGAAAAAGCAAAGCAAAGCAAAGAAAGTGGATCAATTTGGGCAGTGTGATGGCGACACAAGAGCCCTTTTTCTTGACAAAAGCTGTCAATAGTTTTTGTGGGGATCAGCAAGAAGAAACCCCCAAGTGTCTCTGTTTTTGCTTTCCCAGTAGCCTCTCTGGTTTCAGTTGCAGAGAGAGAAGAGAGTCATGGAAGAAGCATAATAGAAGCCACCAAACGCCGAAAGCTCATGGGTTTTGTAGTATAAACTAATCACAAAAAGCAAGAACCTTCTCAAAAAGATTTGAGGATTTTATGGGGCTTCCAACGGCTTTAAACTCATTTTCCTCTTCTCATGGGCAGACTCCACAGCCGAGGAGCTCATTTTTTTTGTTTCTAATCTTGATGATAATGTAAAATAATAGTATTGAATTACATGATGCCTTTCAACCAAAAGTTAATTCTTAAACTTAGCTTATGTTTTGAAAAATACCTAGTGAGTCTTTTTAATTTTTATTTGAATTTCAATGGCGGGATCACTACCATGATGCCTTGAATGACGGGGGGATTCAGATTAACTAAACAATAATGGTGACACCTTTTACATAAAATAAAATCCTTTGCTTTTATTTATATATATATTATTTATCTTTACATACATCTCTGACTTATAAGAATATTTTAAATTTAAAAACAAAATGTAATAAATACGCTTTATCTTCAAATAAAATATATTAATTAATTTTTATTATGTGCTCTAAACTCTAGAGACAACCCCCCCCCCCCCCCCCCAAAAAAAAAACTCAAACAAAATACACTGATGTCAGGTCCAGTACAAAAGTGGGTTTGGATTCTATATATGCCCCCTGCCATTTTATTCATACTTCAATAAAAAAATAAAAAAAAATCTCATCATTCTATTATACTTCAATGTATAAAAATTAAAAGCTGGGTTGCATAAAGCAGTTAATTTTTTTTTTCTTTTTTTTTTTCTAGCGAAAGGGGAAATTCCAGTGATTAGAGGTATAACATACTATTTTTTAATATGATGATAGGGATTAGCACTTTAACATTCAAAACGTTCCAAAAAATATTCCACCAAGAGTCATCCAATGATCTCTTGCAATGGTCATCATTTTGTTGCAATCTACAAATAACAAATATAACTTAGTCCCACCGAGGCCCAATTCAATTAGAGTTGGGCCAACGCCTGTTCATTGAGGATTCTTTGATTTAATTTAACTTAATTGGAGACGGGACAACGATAGTATTTAAATATCTCTTGTCACTCGTCCTATTATATAAATATATTATGAATAATGATAGAATGCGTGTAAGCCCAAGTGTGAAGTCGAATGACCCAACCACAAATCTATGTCCAATTACCAAGCCCAATTCTCGCCAACCATTAGGCCCATACCCATTTCCACTAAAAGCCGAGCATCGAGCTTAATACGGATTTTTCTTTTCTTTTTATTTGTGTTTATTATTGTTATAATTTAAGTGCAAGAATTCCTATTCTTTGTTAAGATAGAAATGGGTGTCTTCTTGTTATGTTAGAAGACTGAATATAAGAGTTGGGGGTCAGAGATGGAATGCCCAAAACCTGCCCCCTTGTCACCAATTATAACATATTCACTATGTAGAATGCAATTTTTCTATTGTATTTCTCCAATTCTAACATTAGGAGTTTATGTGTTAACTTAGAAATAAACATAAGGCGGCCCTTTTACATTTTCATTGGAGATGGGGGGGACCCGTGCATAATATTGCACCCATAAATTTGAGCCAAAGAAATGCCCCCCAGTTGGAACCAAATGAGAAATTAACACTGGCTAGCATAATTTATTTATTTATTTATTTTGATGTATATATGTGTATATAAATAGGAGAAGAAATAGAGAGATGGATGGGGGATTAAAGTAAATTAAGGGCATTTGGGGCCCCCTTTCTTGGTCTTCCAGTTGTTGTAGCAAGGGCATGTTTCCTTGTTGCCATAAGTGCCTGGAGGCACGCACAAGCATTTGGCGCAGCATTTCAGGCAGAAGAACATGCACCGCTTCCTGTATGATGTTGCCGAGCATCTGTATGAGCATCTCGGCCGGCAATCTGTATTGCCACCCATTGTACCAACCAAAACCAAAACCAAAATCACCATTACCATCATCATCATATCACATATATATGTTGGTCGTGCACTAGTTGTACTGTACCAAGTAATGTTTCTTTCAGCATGGATTTGTCACGATAAGGATCCATCCTTGTGGGATGTGCAATCCCATCCCGGAGCCAAGAGGAAGTTATAATTGGCTTATGAGCAAGGGGCATCACTGATGCCCCATCCCCGCACCAAAATATTCCATTTCAATTAGATAAAATCGTATGGCTATGGCCATATCTATGTGCGCCTCCAAATTAGAACACACAATATCTCAGATCACATCCTCGTAAAAATGGTGGGAAAGTATATAATCACAGGAAAACCAGAATGTTAAGAAGCAAATGAAAATGGACACCAACGTACGTACCCTGAGGACGAAGTCCGTTATAGCCCTGTTACAAGAGGAACAGCCATATCAGAGAGACTGCTGAGTAAAACATACGTACAAATGGATTACTAATTACTAGCTTAAAACAAGTAGCATTTCAACTTCAAATTTTATATATTCAACCATGATTACCTCAACCGCGTTGGAGAAAATAATCAGAAGCAGGACTGTGACGACAAGCCACAAGGGAGCGCTGATCGGACGCCTCGCCGCCATCTCCTCCCCTCCGGCCGGCAACTTCTTTATGCTTAGTAGTAGCTAATGAACGGATCCCTGTCTCTCTGTCTCTCAAATTTATAGAGGAAGGGAGGTAGGTACGTGTTGGAAGGTAGATAGATAGATAGATAGAAGGCGCATTAAAAATCCACGTGATCTGATTTTATGACGGTGCAGTGGCATGCCATGTAAGACGACGGTTTATGATGCTGATGATGATCACAGCTCAATTTGGCGATGAAATCGCCGGGTTCGGTGCTGGGTTTCACTCTAATTTGTTTGTGGATTTCAATGTCTTTTTTGTTATCTTATAGGAGCGTCGTTTAATCACAGTATCTTGCCATAGTTGGTTAGTAATCTGCATCTGCTGAAAAAGCCATTCCTTTAATTTTCCTTGGTTGAGAGAGCTTGCACAGATCCTCACGCACCAACCACACCCTCTTCCTCCTTCCTCAATCCCCACCTTTTTTCTCCTTTGTGATTTGCCTTCCTGTTTTCTTTAGTTACCATATCATTCCGGCACTGAACTCCCGTTTTAGGGGATGCCTTTTTTGTTTTTGGCAAAATTTCACACGATCGCTGATGATGTTTAGTGAAAATGCATAAATTATTTTTGTGTTTTTAGAAATACCATATACTTCTCTTGAGTTTTTAAATTGTGCATCACTAAATCTATTACCCTTAGGTAACGACCATTGCTTTTACTAAAATTTCCAAAATACTGCACAAATCTCTTCATTGTAATTATATATATAATATATATATATATATATGCTATCGATAAATGGGTTCTCAGAAGAACCTAACCCATTGGTTGGCCATGTGGGTTCCTCTATAAAACCCATCACTAGAGATGTTATCTGAAGAATTAGCGATGGATTTTTCTATTAATCTATATCAGCAATGAGTTCTTTAGAAGAATTTATGTCGATTGGGTTTCTTTAAAGAGAGAGACAGAATATTTGAAGAACAAAATCTAGATTTTAACTTAAAAAGTTAAAAGAAACCTTTTGACAGCTTCAAACTTAGAAATTTAGGTTCGAATGGTTTTTTCGAACCCAAATTTAGGTTCAAAGTTTTGAAAAAAAAAGAAAGAAAAAGAAAGAGTTTTTGGGTATAGGGTTTCTGATTAAGCCCCATTACTTGATGGTGTTTCTTATGCGGAGAGATAAATAAAGGATGAGAGACATGGAAGCCAATTGCCAATCCTATTATGATGGGTTTTCCATTTCCGTAGCCACTATAAATGCGATAAAGAGATTGAGATGAGAAAGAGAGTTGATTCAAATGGAGCTAGTGGTTAGGGGTGAGCAAAAGTTCGGGTAAATCGAACTAACCGAACCAAACTAAAGTGACAAATTTGATCGGTTCGATTCTATTTTTTTATAAAAAATAATTTGGTTCGGTTATATTTTTTCCTAAAAATCGGTTATGTGACTCGGTTAGGTTATTTATACCAAAATAACCGAAATTATAGTGACCGACACCCCCCGCGCCTGAATCGAAAGTTACCAGAGTCCATGACCCAAGAACCCCCCCTCCTCCCGAGGTAGCCACTCACCTAGAATTTGGAGACCAAGATCGACCGATAGAGAGAGAAAGAGCCTCCAGCAGACCAGCACAAATTGATCGATTTTGTGTTTGTCGGTGCGTCGCCATGGGTGAATCGGTGATGGTCACCTCCGCCTTCGTTTCCTTTACCGTTGGCAGTCGGCCGCATCGGCATTTCTTTTTGTCGTCCAACTGTCCCCTTCGTTAGACCCACACCAAGGTAGCAGTCGTTCCATCACTTTCTTGTTTCTTCGTTTCCTTCCTTGTGCTTGGACGATTGATCCACCGACCGTCGACAGAGGTTACTCAAGTTAGTATTGACAGTTAGGTTAGGGTTTTGTAAGATTTTTTAATTTTTTTTTAACTTTCAATTGGATTAGTTTCTTGATGTATTTCTTCGTTTGCATTGTATTTCTTTCGTTTGCACAAACGGATTTGTATTCTCTCATATTGTTCTCACTTGCCATATATTTTGTCTTATGGTTTAGAAATACTAGATTATGTGTTGTATTTCTTCGTGTATTTCTTCTGTTCTTCTTCATTGTAAATGGGTTTGCATTTTTCTGTTCTTTTTCACTGTAAATGGATTTGTATTCTCTCGTGTGTATTCATTCATTTGCACAAATGGGTAGCACAAATGTTGTTCCTCTGTTTCTGTAAATCAATTTGTTTCTATATCAATTTCTGTATCAATTTCAAGTTTTGCACAATCGATTTTCGATTATCGGTTCAGTTAACTAAGTTTAGATTTCGGTTGGTTCGGTTTCAGTTAGTTAGGATTAGTCGGTTGGTTCGGTTCGGTTATTACATGTGGTTTGGTTAGTATTTTTTGGTCAGTTCGGTTCAGTTATAACCGAATGCACACCCCTACTATTTGGCTCTTTACCAACTGTCAGGAGAAAAGATGGAGAAAAAGGTTTAAGTCACTTAAAGAAAAAAGAGAAAGAAAGGGAGATGAGTGAGAGAGGAGGAATACATTTTTATATAGAATGACAAAATAGCCAATTTCATACTTGCTTAATTGTAAGGAAAATTTGTTTTATTTTTAAAAATATAAAAGAAAATTTAGTCAAACATTCAACGTGTTGTGTGAAATTTACCCTTTATTTTTTAGGGTTATTAGCATAAAAAATCTAAATGTTTTCGTATTTTTGCGATCTTATTCAATGGTTTCAATTTTGGCAAAAATGGTCCAATTTTTTAAATTAGTTACAATTTTAGCCCACATGCTAAATCGAATCCCAAGCGTGTGCCTTTGCACAGGTGGCATGTCGAGTGACAATTTTAAATGGGACCTATGTTAACTCCAAAAAAAAAAAAAGAAAAACAAAAATAAAACAAAAACCACATGGGCTTAACTGCGGCTAAACCCATATGGAATCAAAAATTGAAACTCTAGTTTCAGATCAGGAAGAGTCGAAGCAAAGGGGCTGGGAAAACAGGAAGAAGGACTATATGAAGAGCAATCAGAGGCCAGGGAAGACATCAAAGATAAAGCAATCGAAGGATGAAGACATCGAGGACAAAGAACACTAGACGGAGGAAGAAATCGATGGTTTTGAAATGGATTTGCAAAGCTCGCAGACAACATATTTCTCAACACGATGGAAGAAGGAGATAAAGCGTTAGTTTGAACGAGAGACTGATCTGGCTTGTTGGATTCCAGTAATGAGGATGAACTTCTGCTTCCCATATCAACATGCTACACCACCCAACTTGAACCACATCTTATTGAGGCGAGCACCGGGAATTTTCACCTCCCTCAGAAGCACCCAATGAATCAATTGTGGTGCAGTAGCTTGGAAAGAATGTGGTATCTGCATGAAATGTTCTAGTAGGCCTCGGATGAAATCCTCTAATGCACCATACTTCATGAATAGGGGTAAGATTTTTGATGCAACAGACAATAGTGAGTAGTTGCTCGTGTACCGAGCGGTAGTACCCAACTACCATAAATTGTAAAGGTCTTCTTATGGGCATCCATCTTTAAAAAACAATACAAAATTGAACAAATTAAATGTAAAATAAATAAAATTCAATTAAAAAAATAACTCGACGAAAAGTCTGATCGGACTCTTCATTAGTTTGATCGGACTCTTCATCAGACTCTTTCAAATTCAAATTGTATTGTTATCGAACTCTTAAAGATAGACAATTAAAGAGTTCGATCGGACTTTTGTTTTTTTTAGTGGATTTTTTTTTATTTTGAAAGTGAGGATTTAAATTTTTGTTGGAGTGTTTTTGTAAAAATGCAATACTATTTTTTTGATCGAACTCTTTAATCGTCTATCTTCAAGAATTCGAACGACAATATCGTTTGGATCTGAAAGAGTTTGATAAAGAGTCCAATCGATCTTTTCATTGGACTCTTTCAGATTCAAATGGTATTGTTATTCAGACTCTTGATGATAGACGATTGAAAAGTCCGATCCAGAATCTAATCGTATTCTCAAAAAAACGATATTACATTTCATGAGTCTCATCCACGAATTCTCAAAAACACTCCAATAAAAACTTAAATCATTACTTTCAAAATAAAAAATAAAATCCACTAACAAACAATTTCACGAAAAGTCCAATCGAACTCTTTAAAAAAAAAAATAATGAAAGAAAAACAACAATACAAAATTTAACAAATTAAACGTGAGAGAAAAAAATCCACAAAAAAGAGTCTGATTGAACTCATTTTCAGACTCTTTCAGATTCAAACGATTTTGTCATCAGACTCTTGAAGATTGAAAAGATTGAAGAGTCCGATTGAAACGTTATTGTTTGGATCTTCAAGAGTCCGATCAAGAGACCAATCGCGATGAAGAGTCCGATTCATTTCCTTATTTTTGGCTTTCATGTTCATCCACAAATTCTCAAAACACTCTAACAAAAACAACTTGATGACAAGTTCGATCAGACTCTTTATCGGACTCCGATCAAGAGACCAATTGTGATGAAGAGTCCGATTAATTTCTATATTTTGAGTTTAATTAGTTACATCCACAAATGCTCAAAAACATTTCAACTAAAGTGTATTTCGTATTTTGGGTTTCATGCATTTCATCCCCAAATGTTCAAAAACACTTCAACAAAAGTTGAAAATCTCATCATAAACCCCATTTTCACAAAAAAAAAAAAAAAAAACAAAAAAAAAAAACAAAAGTAAAGCGAACAAGTCCGATCGGACTCGTAAGGCGAAGAGTCCGATTCATTTCCATACCCACAAGTTCTTATTCAAACTTAAACACTAGCAGTAGGCCACTTACACTTCATTTCCTTTGTCTTTCAATTGCTTCGTCTTAGATGTCCTCGACCTCCGATTGCCCTTTGTGTCGTCCTCTTTCTGTTTTTCCCCTTCGCTTCAACTCTTCATGATCTTAAACTAGGGTTTCAATTTTCGATCTCATATGAGTTTAATCACAATTAAACCCATATAATTTTTATTTTATTTTTGTTTTCTTTTTTTTTTTTAATCAGCATGGGTCCTATTTAAAATTATCACATGACGTGCCATCTATGTAAAGTAACATGCTTGGGGATTCCATTTAACGCGTGGGTTAAAATTGCAACTAATTTCAGAAATTGGGCATTTCTTGTCAAAATTGAAACTATTGGATAAAATCACAAAAACACAAAAATATTTGACTTTTTGGTGCTAATAGCCTTATTTTTTAAAGACTAGGTTAAAATATGTCCTTTTAGTCTACCTATTCTTGGTAGCGGAGCCACAATCCATGCTCAACGGTGATAAATTTATTTTTTTCTATCTAATATAATAAATATTATACCATTAATTTGAAATTACTTGAATTTTTGAATAATTTTTTCCATCATCTTGATTATCACAATGTTAAAATTACTTGAATTTTTTTTAAATAGCTCACAATTTATAAATTCAATAGGGGCAATTTTGAAAAAAGAAGTAAACTATATACCAAATATGTAACTTTTAGAAAAGTTTAGGGGACAAATGGGACAATTTTTTTTTTTAAAAAAACCGTAAATTTCAAAACCAAAGTGCAATTTTTATGAACCCGAAACCCTAAACTACCATCACTACCTATTTTTCAGCTACAAAACTTGAGATAGTTGCATGCATCCATAACTATGGGGATGTTCAATATAGAATAAATTGCATTCAGAATCATTATAGATTAGGCTATTTGTACATAGACCTCCTATATTTTAAGAATAGCTCTAAAAAGCTCTTGTGATTTCTCTTCCCTTAAGCTTAAGTTAATTAAACCCAATTGAATTATATGACATTATATTAAATTTAATCAAAAATAAAATTAAAAAAATTCAAAAACTAAATTAGAAATCATATTGCCACAAGCAACTGAAACTAGTGATAACCATCGCTCGCCTCAAATGCCATCGTTGACTACTTTCTCCCTCATTCTCAATCTATTGCCCATTTCCTTCATTGTGCTTATACAAAAACTTAACCCTAAATTTGCTTCCTAAGACAATAATCTCTTCAATTTCTCGATGCCTTGATGGAATAAGTTCATAATAAAGTTCACCTAGTTCTTACGAAAGAAAAAATGAATGGTGGGGCAATTTGGTGGTGGAGAATTAAGGGCCAAACAAGAGAGAGAGATTAGAAAATGACGAGTCAAGACTACGAGACAAAAAGGTTAAAGGTGTCGAAGTTGGGAGACTAGTAGAAGAAAGAGTTTAGGGTCATGATAACGTCATCTTGGTCATTTTCGTTGTTAATGTAAGAGATGAAATTGAAAACTTATCCCTTGTGAGACTTGAAACTTAGAATGAAGGGATTTGAATTTGCTTTTCTTAATGCTTATTGGTTGTTTAGGTGGGAGATGACTTTTTATTTTGTGTTTATGATATATACCAAACAAGATTTGCGAAAATGAGCAATAGAATAAGAGCGAAGAAGAAAATGAGATGCCGATGAAGGAGATAGTTGACGACAACAAGCATGCCAATGGAGGAGGGCAATGACCAGAGTTTAATTTGTCGCTAGGGTTGGGTTCTAGCTATGGATGAGAGTGGAATTTTTAATTTAGTTTTTGATTTTTTTTATTTTTAATCAAATTTGATTTAATATAATTTAATTAAATTTAATTTAACCTAATTAGGATTATGTAACAGAATTAGAAATAAAGATGGTGCCTAAATTAAAAAAGTAAGGTACACAAATTTTTAGAGATATTTTTAAGGGAAATCTAATGACTCAAATAAAAAAAGAGTTGAATACAATTTATCTTTCTTTATAATACTAGAGCATACAAATTACAATATTTAGGTACTGTTTTATTCTCTTATAATTTCATTCATGATCACGAGTTGAGGTAGTTAAAAACAGGTATTTTTTACAAAGGAAAAACACTCATAAGGCAAAATAGCTCGTGCCCTCTCTCTCCTCTCTCTCGTAAGCGCTGAACTGGAAAGTTAATCGATCCGTAAATGCATATTCCGGCTAGTTGTAAAAGATATCAGATAAAAGAGAACCCAATTCATTCATTCATTCATCAGGCAATATAAAACAGACCAGATATGCCCAACATAAGAGGGGGAGGAACTCAACCACCCAAACTTGCTTACAATTTCTCATCATGTCAGCATTCATTTTCATATCTCTGTAACCATTTTCCATATGCAAAATATATAATTAAAAACAAACCCCCCCCCCCCCCCCAAAAAAAAAAGACGCTATGGCTAAAGTTGTCATGAAAGCAGCAGGACCATACCCACGGATGCATCAACGTTTATAAAATTTATGGCCGAAAAAACATTTGGGCCGCCGCTCTTTTTCACTAAAACCCAATGGGATCCTGTCAGAAAGAAAATTCAAGATGAAACCAACTCAAATTACAAATCCCTTCCCGGTTTTGCTATTGGACCAATTTGGTCATCTCATCTGTCCCGGATATAACTTAGATATGCCACCACCTGCTCATATAAAACTCTGCAAGATCAAGACAAGTTAAAATCTGCCAAAAGTTTTTTCAGGTCGTCCCAAGATTCCATGTTCTGGGATATGACAGCAACGCCAACGACCAACGCAATGGACATCAACACCATGCTTTTCATGCATCCATGGCTCCTTGACAGTCGTCCCAGCAGCACCTTGCAATGCTTGTCGGCATCCCTTATGCATGCTTGACGAGCAGCATCCTTCGCTGCCACCAATGCTTTGTCGTTCTACAATACCATCAGATTAAACGCGTCAATGAAAACATAATCTGATCTACTACTTAGCAAAAGAAAAAAAAAAAAAAAAAAAAGAAAGAAAACATAATAAGATGTACCACCTCCATGAAAACATAACAAACAGAGTGAAGCAGGACGCTAAAAACATCATTACAGAGACCAGTTATATGAAATCTTCAAAAGCCACTCATAATTCCCCTCAAGACACCGTCATGCTTTATGGAAAGCAAAAATTATCAACTTCCTGATTTTAATGTACAAGAAGTAGCACTTGCGGGAAAAAGGGAATTCTCCAAGCAAGGATGGTGCACGAAAATCAATTAATAAAATGATGCTCTCAATATTGTAATTGGTGCAACTAAATTTCATAGGGAAAATGCTATTAGTACATCTCAGGCTACATCTTGGGCTACAGAAAGTAACTCAAATGACAAAAATACCCTCATTCAATTGCAAAATTGCACAATCGCCCCTTCCCTTGCTCCCGCAACTGCCTTTCTCTCCCCTCACCCTGTGACCCCATGGCTGCCTCCTCTATCCTCTCTCTCCCCTTCCCATGGCCGCTTCCAACAACCACCTGTTGCTGCCTTCCTCTCACCGCCTCGCCTCCTCAAGGCAAGGCGGTGCAAGGCGAAGGTGGTGATAGGAAGGCAGTGACAGGCGGTTGTTGGAGGCGGCCATGGGAAGGGGGGAGAGAGGAGGCGGCCATGGGGTCACTGGGTGAGGGGAGAGAGATGAGAGGGAAGGGTAAAAAGTGAAGGGTATTTTTGTCATTTGCTCATTTTTTCTGTAGCCCGTGATGTACCTGTAGCGGAGTCCATTTCATAGATCAGTTACAGTGGAGATAGGAGAGGGGAACATTATCAAGAATTGCTTTGGCTCAAATTATTGTATTAAGGCTGTTACCACAAACCATGGTTTCATGTTCTGAAGTAAAAAGGCAAGCATCGGTATGCAAGAGAGTACTATCTGCATCTTAAAATATCAAATGCAATAAAATTCTAGCAAGCAAGCTTGGATCTATTCCCGAAAAGAAAGTTGAGAGAATCCTTTATCCTGCCCCACCCTCTTACTTTCTGAACCATTTAGAACACGTTTTTAAGTCTAGTGCATCTTATTACCTTCTGTCTGAAACTTGCTAGAGTAACCTTCAAAGGCTCCAGAGTAGGATGCTTAACGGAGTGTTCCTTCCATTCCTCAGTCAGCTTTTTCAGAACAAGATGACTGGCTTCAAGATTATCCAGATAAAGGTTATCCTGTATGTATAATGAAGGAAACACAAATCAGTGATGCGCACATTAGGAAAGAAATATGCTAGAGTTCATAGACATTGGGCCAGAGGAGGAGCAGAAGATAGTAATGCGAACTACTCACCCATAGCTTGTAACAGTCAGGGTTTTGAGTCAAACACCATAAGAATATACTGCTTGCTTCTGTTGATAGATCAGGAATATCTGCTAATCACATACAGTGTCAATCTCCAATCTTGATTCATGGGCTTAGATATCAAATAATGGAAACAGCCTCTTAAAGGCAGCATCAAGTACCTTCTTCTCCAGCAGCTTTGACTGCAAATTGAAATATTTGCTGCGTAGTTTGTTTCATTGCTTTGCTTCCCAGGGAACCAGAAAGAGCAATCTCTTTTAAGGTGGGATACACTGCTTCAAACCTCTCAGTTGCCTGAACATAGAATGGTTAGGAAACTTCATATGCAAGCTTCTTCTGTATTATCCAATCAATCCACATATAATGCATATAAATAAAACATATGCTCCTGTATCATGCACACCTTGACTCTAGCTGAAGGAGCAGGGTGTGCGGCTCTCATAAGAAACTCAAGGGCAGATGGTGGCACCACGCGCTCCCCTTTTCTAACAGCACCATTTAGTAGAATAGGACGAGCTTTTGGGGCAGATAGAATTCTGCAATTAGGAATACAAAAAAGGTTTAGACTGGGAGGGAAAAAAAGAATATAGGGGTCAATGAGGGCCTAGTTACCACATTAATTGCAACAATTTCTCACCTCTCCACCAACTGCAGAACCAGGTCCCTCGACTGAGGGTTGCAATTTGATTTACTGTTTAGCATAGGTAAGAGGAAATGTACCCACACGAAGAGCCCCACAACCAAATCTCCTTGAGAAGCCTGCATGAACCAATTTACAATCATGATTAAGAAGTAACTTATAAGCAACTCCCTTGTCTCAGGTAAATCTTAACAGAAAAAGAAACATCAATGTAGTCTAGTTTCACCTGAGCAATTATCCACACTATGACCGGAAGCTTATCTTGTCCTTGATATTTCGTATCGTCCCTTATGACGGGCATTAGACTGATCAACACATCAGGTTTCCGTCGCAATGTCATTGCTAAAACCACAAATATGGCGATCTGCAGGTTCACAATCCCATTATTATCAATTACTAGCAAGGAGAGAGGTTGTCAAGAAGTCCCCCCCCCCCCCCCCCCAAAAAAAAAAAAATATATATATATATATATATAAAGAATAAAAGTGTAAAAAAGGAGCGCCAAGATTTAAGAAAGATATGACTGTCATTTACACGGATAATTTCTGGAACCAAAAATCTGCTTTGGCATATAAATGACAACAGACCACATCATGAGGTTCAGGACACATAACAGATTAATCAATTAGGATGAGGTATGTCTTGCGTTTATGGATAATTCTCATTATCTCTAATTTCAAGAAAAAATACAACAGCGCTGCAAAGTCAACACCACAGAAAACTCAGAATTGTAGATCAAGCACAAACAAAATGGACTATATTTCCAGATCATCAGGTGACAAAGCATAGTTTACTTTTCAAAAATGATTGCTCTTGTGATCAGCACAATTATATGTAATCTGCAAGAAATTCTGATAACTTTGGGGCTGTTGGGATGACACCGGGAAGTGCCTTTGAATTAATCTCTTCTGATAATAAATTGAATGTATAGTTACTAAAGCACCAAAAAGCATGCAGCCGATGTTGATACAGGATAACTGGTGCTCCAAATTTAGTATTTGTCTATAAGCTCTACAACTGAAAAGTGGAAGAAAACTAACACCTACAAGTCAAATTTGGCCCACACCAAAAGTGGAAGACACAATTTTTTTTTAGTAAATCAGCGGCAATGTCTCAAATGGCTGCAAATTCAAGCCCTTTGTGTGTTCCACAAAGGCATAAAGGAGCCAGTACCCAAGCATGCCTAGATATTTTCCTCACATAGCTACCACACCAGCATCTAAGCAACTAGAGAGACAAAAAGATGCATGAACTTATATGGGAAGCTGTTCAATAAATAGGAGGCTGTTCAAGAAATCCTTTGCCTTTCTACACAACCACCAATCCAGTAGACTGGGCAATTCTAGGGAGGCATCATGTCCCATAGAGCACTATTCTTATGGGCAATCCTAGGCTTCAAAAACAGAAATTTTGTGGTTTCGGTATATTTCCCTAACAGAAATCTTCTTGAATAACTTATAGAGTGATGTCCAAGAATCTTAACAGTTCACGCATTAGTCACGCCTTCAGGTGTCTTATAACATTACCAAAACAGAAAGTCGTATATGTGGTTAATGCAAAGTAAATATGTAGAGAAACTTCAAATGCAGAAAAATATAAAATTATAAAAGACAAGAGATGCAGTATGAAGGCAGGTATTAATAGCATCCATTACTTTGGATATTCATCTTTCACATCTGTAATTTATAAATGAGTAAAGCAGTCATATATTCTACATAACTATTATTACTTGTAAAAAAATATATATTAATGCATCCATGTTAGTCTCGGAGAAGATTTGATGCATGACTAGTATTAATGTGATAGATCAAATTTTATCAAGGAAAAAAACATGAACGGAGCTGTCATCCTGTACAAGTTCCGTGATTCGTGGGGATCTTATGTTTTTGTCTATACCACATAGAACAATGAGTCAGGAAGCATCTGCTCCATAAATTATTTATTAACGGAAAGCTTCCCCATAGTGCAGAAAACACAGAAATAAACCTTGAAAGGAGCTCAATCTGATAGAAACTCTCCCAACAAAAGGTTAAAATTGCTCTGACAAAGCACACCTTACTACAGTATACAACCTTGCCACAGATTTTTAGATGCATGTTCAATCCAAGACAAGTCCATCCTCCAGTTTTCCCATTAAGAGAAACAATCCAGAGCAAGTAAAAAAACCACATCAACAGCTTCAATGTCCCAATCTTGAACCTATGACAACCCTTGATCACCAACACACTCTGGAGGTGAGGGTACTTGTGCCATAGAAATAATTTGCTAGGAGGAAGCATTAAATGAGAAACAATGATCGAGACAACTATATATGTTATGGAATTGATTTCATCAGACCATCTAGTAACCAAAATAGTACCCACACAAGGAAGATTCTTTTTGATAGATAACAGTATCTGCAAAAGGGAACATCTCTTAAGGAACTCTGGAGGTGAGGGTACTTGTGCAATGGAAATAATTTGCTAGGAGGAAGCAGTAAATGAGAAACAATGATTGATATAACTATATACATCATGGAATTGATTTCACCGGACCATCTAGTAAACAAAATAGTACCCACAAGAGGAAGATTCTTTTTGATAGATAACAGTATCTGCAAAAGGGAACATCTCTTAAGGAAGTGAAAACCAGTGCCTCTCAAAATTTACCTAAGAGCAAAGTATTATAATCATTAACTAGACTGTCAAAGTTGTCATCTTACAAGCCATTCAGAATTCCAGCCTGATCAAATGTCAACTGCTATGTATTTCAGCAGTAATTTTTATTGCTGCTATCTATTGTGGAAACAGCCTCTCTGCAAGGCTGCATACAAAAATGACCCTCCCCTAACTGGCTCAAAGAAGGTAGCCTCCTGTTTGTGGACTAATTATTGTTTTCAAGACTTTTTAAGTATCTTCCAAAAAAATTATTTACTGTGTGTGCGATCACTAGTTATGCAAATAAATCATTCAGTTATTCGGCATAACCACAGTACTTTTCTGTTTTATTGTTTAAGGAATTTTTTGCTGTATTGACCACCTCATACTATACTTGGCTCCTTTGTAAATACTGTATAGTTAGACTTACCTCAGGACAAGTTAAATTTCTGGTCAGATTCCAACCTGAGCATACATTACTGGCCCCACTTTCTGACCTCGAGACATGTTAAATTTCTGGTCAAATTCCAAACTGTACATACATTACTAACCACTTTCTGCAGCTTTATCTCCCATCCATAAAAAAAACTGTTACATAGTCTTATGAACTTCTCTCACACTCGGCTTTAAGAGCAACATTAACACTGTCATCACTAAGCTCACGCCTAAAGTTTATTTTCTAAATAATACCCCAAATCTGACGACAGCTTCCGGAATTAACAATATGCATCTGTGATAAGTAAATAAGAAGTCAAGTATATATGACTGATAAGTACACACATAATATCAAGTTAGCAAACAACTAAGTCATCTTTATTTTTCAGTCACAAACCTGCTCATCTGTGGTTTGCATTTAAACACATGGAACTTCCTAGAAATTATTTTATCATATAACTCCTTGTCTTCCTCCTTCCATCTACAAATATTTTGAGTTTTCTTCATGGAATTATGATATGAATATAACTGAGAATTATCTGAAAATTTATTGTCTAAGTGCACTAAGGCCACTAATTAATTTAAATCTTAAAGAAGACACCTCATATGTTGGGTTTCTACCTAGTTATCCTGAATTACTATTTAAGTAAATATCAAAGCATACATTTTCCAGATTTCAGATTCAAGTAAACACATGGCATATGATGATGGAAGGCCAAAAAAAAAGGAGAGATATGACCTAAATTGCAGTCCCCATTCAAGAAAAAAGAACTAAGGATGAAGTCCTAACCCAATTGCCTTTGCCTCCACAGAACTAGTTCCATATGGCAAGGAGAAAAGTAGCAATTACTTGTACCAATTTACAAATGATTGAGTCAAATTATCATATTCTTACAAACAAGAGGTATCCTGAACAAAGGAATGAATAGAATGAAAAAGTTCTTAACTGTTTCTTTTGTAGGTATGTGAAATATCATATGCTTTCAGAAAACACCACTTGCAAAAAATGGAATTGCCTCACCCCCACTTCAGTAACAGTTTGTGTACATGAAATAAACAACCAATCACCAATTCAGGGCATCAAAGATTGATGTCAAATCAGTGGAACACAGAGCTGATAAACAGCTGCTGCTTACAGAGAGTGAACCCACACAAAAAAAGAAGATGAACAATTTACAACTTCCAAGATAGAGAAGAACATGCCCACCACCTCCAAGATAGAGAAGAACGGACTCATAATATCACAGGCAATAAATAATATAAAAGTAAATGATCCACCAACATCCCTTTTATAAAGAAAGCACCAAGTGAGCACAACTTGACGATGCATTTTTAGATTGTCTAGAGTAAGAACAGAACCAAGAGAAGCTGTCCAAAACACAATGAACCTACATTACAGGACTTCAACCATAACATATTTCATGTCCATATTACATTCAACAAAGCCAAACATCTAATTTACGACATTTGGCCAATGCCACAAACCATCAACAACTTTAATTATCTAGTTCCTATTTTCTCACACCATGTCAGGTACAGGATTTGTCATAATCTGATGTGATTCAAGACAGTAGATAGGATTCCAATGAATTAGGGTAGTCAATGCTGGTATTTCAACTCCAAATTACAAGAAAAAAATGTAAACAAAGAACAAGAATGGGCATTCGAGAGGCCCATATCTCTCCTGCAATTCTACTCAGAATTCTTCACCTCTTTCTCTCTCTTCTAATCCCTATTTATAGGTTGTTATCCCCCCTCCATAACCGCATTTGGTTATGCACATGCTGCTTTGTTACACAAACCAGCCAAGTTCCCACTCTACCCTTGGCGCACATGCTGGCTGTTATGCCATCCAGCTGTGTCATCATCCTTCCTTTGATTCTTGTAGCGCCTTTGGTAAGTCCGCAGAACCGGAGGCCTAACATAATCCTATCCCGGTCCGAATAGGAAAGCCCTTCCTATACCTGATCCAGAGGTGTATTGGTTTTTCCAGAAATTCTGTACTTATTTTTTTTAATTTTTTACTACCAGGACATATATCTGCACAGGTCAAAAAGTGTTTAAATGACACAGGTTAAGTTGGAAATCTAACACTAATAAGAGACTATTAAGATTACAAGACATTTTTGTGTCATATAATCATTTTAATTTTGCTGATAAAATATAAAGATTAATTTCATAAATTTCTATTTGCGAAATATATGACAAAGAAAAAGTTATTCCCAAACCTGATCCAATCTGAATGAACACCTGGTCTAGAAGCTTATGAAGAAAAATAGTAAAAGCAACCTGAGATTTTGAAGGTGCCTGGTGAGACATCTTTTTAAGTCCCTTTGCAGCTCCTTGATGGATAGCTAGGTCAGCAAGTATACTGTCCAATGACCATCTTACAAAAGAAGCAAGTTCTTCAGAAGAGCGGTAGCTAAGCCAGTCAGTTGACGTCCTATAAACTGCTTCAGATATATGAGAAAGAGGGATCTGTTTGAGAAAGGAATTTGTTAAACTTAGCAATTCAAGCCTCCTATATGAACAAAGGGCAATGAATGGAGACAATCTCAGTTGATGAAGATTTGCACCTTCTTCAAAATACTCATAGTACGCAAAGGCCAAGGATGCATTGAGAAAATCAATAGAAAAGTATGCATTGAGAAAATCAATATAAGTGTACAGTTTCAACAAAAGCATAAAGAGAACAGTTTCAACAATATAATTCCAGTCGCAATAAAAAATTCAAACATTTCACAAAAGTAATCCATAAATCAGATACGAACTTTCTAGATTGAAAAATGAGACCTTAGAGGACTCTCCGCCATGGATTTTGTGTTTCATTATGATTCTTGGTCCAAGTTACCAAGAACACAACCTTTGATTATCAGATGAAGCAAAATTGAAAAAACTATTTGGAGGTGAAGGAAACATACGTCAACAATCTTTGCAACAGAAGACTCCATGAATGTCTTCAACCATGGAAATTGAGACGCGCTCACTGAAGCAAACGCACGACCAAAATAGTCCGCGAATCGCATAAGCAGTATATCCGGCTGCGATTCAAAAGAAGCCTGGTAAAACCAAAACAAATGTCAATATTCTAAACAACAGACACAAAACTCCATCCAAGTCCATCGAAAAGCAAAAGATCAGAGTCTATCAAACTGGATTGATGCAAAAAGTGAAAAGATTCCAAATTCACCGTTATATCAGCGAGGAAAGCCGCGAGATCAGAATCATCAATCTTCGCAGCTGCCTCAGCAACAGTAACCTTGGGTTTCTTAGGCTTCTTCTGCTTGGCGGCCTTCACCACGGCACCGCCATTGTCGACTCCATCGCCGGCGTCGACATCACTGCCACCCAGGCCGTCTTCGCTGCTCAATTTGACGGCAGAGTTCTCCGCGGCGGCCTCCACGGCCGCCCTCTGCGCTTCCAGCCGGCGGCGGCGCTCCTCGGATTGCTGCTCGATCGAACGGAAGACGTCAGTCGTCGAGTCAAATCCCGCCCTCCGGGGATCGGAGACGATCTCCGGCGCCTTGGCCGGATGCCTCCTGCTGCGCTTCTGGTACGACACCGTCTGCCATCCCTGATCATCATCGCCGTTAAAATTGGCGATCCCTTCTTCTCTCAGAAACGCCTCGATAGCTGCAGAATTCTCGTCCATGGCAAAGCTATTTCTCTCGGAGGCTCACGGCAACGACGTAGAGAGAGAGAGAGAGAGAGAGAGAGAGAGAGGGTCGAAAGCGGGGCGGATCGGGTTGGAAGAGGAGGACAAGAAAGGGGAACAGGGAAGGAGTCCACGTGGATGTCTTAACTTATTCCGAATAGGCTTCGGCCGCCGCCCTTCCGCTTTCCAGTTCCTCCCTTAAAAGGTCGACGGGAAAGGTATTGTTGGTTGGTTGGTTGGTTGTCGCTGGTTTATGATTCCAAATTCAGGCAGACTTCTGATTAGATTATGATTCTTTCGAGGCCAAGCCAAGGACTAGGATGATGGCGATGATATGATAAAGTTTGCACTTTGCAGAGGACTACTGTGTGTACCGTTTTCAACTGATTCACATTTTTTGCTTTTTAGGGTTCATGTTAAAATTTAATTTTTTTATTTTATATTTTTTGAGTTTTAAAATTTGATATATAATTTGCTTGTACAAAATGCTAATTTTTTTATTTATATATCAAATATAAACCAACGATCACATGTGATGTGATGTGTATACAACTCGTGTATTTTGATTTGAGGGTAAAATTAGTTAGTATATTTAAAAAATAAATAAGTTATTATATTTTTAATTTTAAAATTAAATTAATCATTATATTTTAAAAAAATAAATAAATTATAATATTTTTTTAGACTCAAGTCACTTTAGCCATTTTGGTAAAGCGAATCAACTTTTGTCATAATTAAGATTTAAAAAAATAATCATAAATATCCAAATCAAATCTTAATTCAAATTCAGCGAACCCTCTATAGTCACAACTACTTGATTAGTGGCAGATCTAAAAACAAATTTGGGGAGGGTTGACCCTCAAATCCATAAACCATTAATGAAGCTAAAAGGAGCTGTTTCATATTTCAAAACTATGCCTAATAAATCTGAAACTATAGTTCGTACCTGCATCCCTAAATCCGCCCCTATACTCAGTGGAACTCCAAATTCATATTAAAAGAAGCTCACACAGTTACAAACACTCAAATTAAACCTCAAATTCATATGTGAAGAATCTCCACAATCATAAAATGTTTTACAATGCAGAAATACTAAATTATAATTGCAAATGCTCTCCTATCCAGAGCATTTAAAATCTAATTTTGGGTCTAATTTTAAATTAAAATTTAATTAATAATAAAGTTTACATTGTTAATAGAATTAAAACGTCATTAACAATATTAAGATTACATGTATTATATTGGCAAATAGACCCCAAGACTAAAATTGCAATGGCTTATTTGTCTTTTTTTTTTTAAAGTACAATAATCAATTTAGCTATCAAGCAAGTTGTAACGACCCTTCATTTATTTCAATTTTTTTTTTTGTGTAAAAAGCAAATTTGTACATCGAGTATTTACTCAATGAGAAATCCTATAATTTTTTAGATGGCCACCCAATCGCCTCACACATATAACATATTTGAGACAAGTTTGATACTTTTGTTTGACATAATTCTTTTTAACAAGTGTAGCTCTCATTTGATAAATCTTAGATAAGAAAGAGACCTCATTTAACCCATTATCTTTCTTAGTGACAAAAAATATTTCAACCTTTGTAAAAAAAATCCAACTTCCTCCTAAATCTTTCATTTTCTTTAAAACTTTTTTTTTTCCTAAAACCTTGATACCCATCATGAATTTTGAGTTAGACCTCCATATCGATTTAAAGGGAATTTTTATCATCAAACTCAATACTTTCAAATAAAACTCATTTTACTCGTAAAATAGAAACCTACAACACAAGCATTATTTTAACCATGATAAAAGTTTCATCAGATCTATAATGATTAGATAAAAACCATGTCCATGTAACATCATATACAACTTAACTAAACAAATATATATCCCATCAAAACATATTGCATCATATAGGATAGTATGCTCTTGTAGTCACCTTGAATTAGGAATTACTCTAATGACCTCCACTAATGGTAGCTACCGCCAAAACATCTGAGAATATAGAAAATGCAAGTTATGAATCCTTATAACTTAATAAAAATTTCATGCATACCATGAATACACTCGTATTTTTCATTCTCCTATTTTTAAGATCCCTCAATCAAGATAACACCACACCCCTTCTATACAAAAGAAGTGACATCTATGGTTGCCATTTTCAAAACAATCTTCATTGCTTTAGAGGCAAAAATCCTCTATCGATGACTTCGTCCTTCCATAACCCATGCACCCTAAATGTCCATGGTATTTGTAATGTATCATTTTTTCCAAACGTGCGTTAACTCGAGATTTTGAGAATTTTTTTTTTTTTTTCAACATCATACACACAACATAAGTCTATTAATATATATACCCTCATCATACTTGTTTCCCGACAATCCCAACTATACCTTCTTAGCATTTAAAAAATAATAGACTAAGACAGGTATTATCAATCATATCAGCGAAAGCAAGATCGAAACCTCGATGATATATAACCGACGAATTTCTTTTACAATTAAATAATCAAATCAATGTTTCACATGAAAATATCAAAATATTATATAACCTCTGAACATCGTAATCATAAACAAAAACCTATGAAATCTAAATATGGCAGCTACACCTCGACGACATTCTTCCCTTTGGCGCTACTGTTTTCACCTGGAATGTTTGAATATTTCAGGGACAAAGTCCAAATTAGATGCTGAATCATCTAAGTGAGAGTTCAAAAATATTTTTATGAATATATGTAAAATCATATATAAAACCGACAAATTTTGACATGCACCAGCCTAAGAGAATCTCACGAAACACTTAGCCCTAATCGGGGAAAGTGCAATCTCTTTCGATTACATCGACCCATTGGCAACACAATCCTGCTTAAGAGGGACAACCTCGACATATGAACCCGGGAATCACCCCATTGTCATTGTTAGGCATTACGCTCCTACTCAAAAGCATTCCAAACCCAACACAACCCTAGCCCCAAGAGTATCACATCAGCACTATCCAAGAAATCAACGACACTTCAGTATTAATGTTATTGCTCAAAGGAACCTGGGGTGGTGTCCACTCTCAGCCCCGCCACTTGAGCCAACAACCGGGGTGGTGTCCACTCTCAACCCCGCCACTTGAGTACCGTAGGGTGAAGTCCGTCTCAACGCCGTCCCAAGTGGGTCACCTAGCATTAATCCTTGGTACGCATCCCGAGTGCTGTCACTCAGGGCTACGTCACAGGTTAACAACCCACGTCCCACATGGACAACACATATCATGCTAATACCGAAAATCATAACATGCATAACTTAAAATCAATATTTCGATGTATGCAATTTACCGTACGAAATTCAATGCATGTGTAAATAACCGTTTGGACAAACCATCACAATAAATCAAGCCAGGGGGATGAACATTCACAGTAAACCATTTTCATGCTACTATAAGTTTTTTTGGGTAGAACTACTCACCTTGGGCTAAATTCAAGATTCCTCGAAATGCGTGCCCGATCGACCTCGACTCTCGTGCCAGGTGCTTTCTAGTTCAACCTCAAGATTTAATGATACCCTAGACATAATATGCATTCAAAGGGAAATCAATATCTATTTTCTCAATTTTCTCATTATTTTTCTCTAATTTCTTCCTATTTTTCTCTTGATAATTTTAAGTAAATACCTCTTCAAGCATTTTTTTCTAAATTTTTCTCTAAAAAAATTCATAAAACAATATTTATAAGCCTATGGAATTTTCTCCTATTTTCTCAAATTTCCATAATTACTTTTCCTTGAGAAAATTTATTTCTCATTGATTTCCTTAGAATCTACTTCAATACAAATCACCAAAACTCATAAAATAAATTCCTTATCCTTATGGAATTTTTTCAGAATTTTATAAAAATCCCTCATATTTATTTTCCATTTGCCTTTCCCTTTAAATATTCAAAATAATTATCTTCTCAAGAAATTTCCAGGATAAAAATTCATCAAAATAAACTATTCATTTTCCTTTAATTTTTGAATATTTTTCTAGAATTTTATTTTCTTTAATTCTATTTGTTCTCAAATTTTTTATATTTTTAGCATTTAAAAAATATAAAAAATACCTCCGATCATCTTCTCAGGCGACCGGCGACCTGCTCCGATGGCTGATCCGACGACACCACCTTGAAGCCCTCCTCAAGGCGATCACAATAGCACCCTCACATGGCCGGAAAACTCATTGGAAATAGCCCGATTGGACGATTTATAGTCCGGTTTCGGCGAAGCTTTGCATTTTCTGTCGAGCCAAATTGACCTTCGATTCGAACTCCGATTGACACGAAACTTTTTAGATTAGTTACCCATAACCTCACAACCAAAAGCCCCTTATTAGATCCCTCGATCAATCACTCTACAACCTGATTTAATACTCACGCAATATGAATATATATATACGGCCGAATGTATATATATGCGAAAACACTCTCTATACTACTCCAAAAACTCTCAAAATTCTCAGAATTGCTCCTCACAACCTGGGGAACAAAATCCCCTTATCCTCGACCTATAATTTGCTCCCAAAAGTGAGAAATCAGAAGTGAAATATTTGATGCAAACATTCACCAAAACTCGGCTATTTATAGCCAAATTCGTCCGTTTTTCCGATCAATCAGAGGCCGTTGCTTGGCCCTTACACGACCTTGGCCATGCCCTGTCAAAGAACAGCTCCAAATCTCCAGATTTTCTGGCCACAAATCGCGGCCAAATCTATCATTTCTGAGCAGATTTTCAAAAATTGCATTTTAGCCCCTTAAAAACTTCTTTTTGCATTTTGGCCCTTATCCTCAAGTTCCTGATCTTTCTAGAACCATCACTAAGACTCTCAAGATTAGTACTTCTCATTTCTCCCTTGAAACTTTCGAAAAATTACCGTTTTGACCTCCCTCGGGCAATTTTAGAAAATTACACTTAGGCCCGATTGATCGTTTTGACCTCAAATCCACTCGATTCAACCTGAAATCACTTAAGGGTTGTTCTATACATCAAATATTAGTCCTATACACACTCCGTTGATTTTTTTGGACATTGTCTATAACAATTCGGTATTACGACCTAATCGGCAGCTGTATTTTTGCTGTACCGAAAACTGTTCCCGATCTCATTTCTTTCGATGCCATAATTCTTTTCTCGGGACGTTTGTTACTGATGTACCATTTTATTTAGACCTCTAAGTCCTGGGGTACTCCCTCTGACTAATTCGATCGTCCGAACCTGTATTAGTGTACCCTATAGTCTCATTTTTTTACAAATTCTATTTATACCCTTCATTAAATACCGTTTATATTCTCAAACCATTCCTAGGTATTACAGTATTTACATGACATAAAATAAATGCATCACCCACAAAAATCACATACTATAGATGGCATGTCATTGCATTCTATACACACAAAGGGTTACGGAAGGCTTATTATGATTTATAAATTCTAAGATCTCTTTTACCTTCCTTGTTCCTTGCTTTTGGAAGGACCAAATGAGTCTTCTCCTCAGGCTCCCAAATCCTCCACATTCTTCCTCTCCTCTTCTCAATTTTTTGTAGCTTGTTTGCACGAAAAATGAGAAGAAAACCCTATTCAAGCCTTATATACCCTTTTACCATTTACCCAATCACCCTTACTTGATACCCTATTTGTGCCTTTCATGAAAACATTTTAATCCACAAAGATTAAAAGATAACTTGTAGATTTGCCCTTTTTTTTCCCCTTTCTTTTTCCAACCTTGTTAGATTTTGATGGTTTACATCAACCCTAATCCCCTTTCTTCCATCTTTGTACCCATTTTTCAATGATTCCCTCTATTTTAGTTGGTTTACTTGTTAATCTCTTCATTTTGTTCTCTTTCATCTCTTAAATTTTTAAAGATAAATATTGGGAGACTTTCTTATCCCATCTCCTTGATTATCCTTTCATATCTTATCAATTTAATCAAATCATAGATCAACATAATTAATTGATTTTGATCCTTAAACTTGTCTCATTAATTGGTTGTTGATGTTCAAAGTCGTGTCTTAAAATCTCCAAAATCATAGCCCACAATCCAACTTTAATTCAGATTTTTCATAAATTTTTTTACTAATTTGGTCAATCAATTTGCTTAGCCTGGCCCAGGTTGAATTGTTCTATCTTAATTTAGTCGACCAAATTGGTCAAATAAACTGAACCAATTTCGTCTTCTCATTTTTATCGATTAAACCTCCCAATTTGATTGTCCAAACTGATCCAATGAACTGGACTAATTCTTTTTCTCCCAATTTAATCATCCAAAACTCCTAGCCTTTCATATTTGATTGATCGAAGGTGTCTCCCATGCTATTCTTGCCCTATGTTAATCTTCATTTGTTTCCTTATTCTCTTAGCCATCCTCTGTGCCTACCTTAGGCATGGATTTTCCTCACAGTTGCCCATTTAGAATTCTATCGAATTCTTCTGGATGGAACGAGTCTCACCCAAAAAATATCCTATTACGATATCTAGTTAATTGGAATGAAAATGCAGATGTCACAAAAATACAATACTATATTTGGTTTGGTTGAAACAAAAATCTTTCATGACATTGCTATAGAAGAATAAGAAAAGGAGGCTATCAGAGGATAGATAAAGCGGTCGAACAAGTAATATGTCAAGTTTATATCGATGGATCGTGAATTTGATCATCGATTTGTACAATAAAATAAAGTCTCACATTTGCGATTTATCTCATTTATTGGAATTGAGGGCATGAGCGACGAAGGCTAGGCAAGAGTGATCATCTCAAGAAAAAGAGTCCGATTATTGAAGGTACCATTAAAAGGAAAATACCATACAATCAACCAATTCCCTCTTACTTTTATCTCATAGAATATTAGTTGCAACTAATACTAAGATTTAATCAAGTTATTCACAATACATATAAGTAATGTTTATTAAAATAGATAAAATAAAATTATATTAAAATAAAATTAAAATATTTTTTTGAAACAAAAATAGTAAAGATATGAAGTATTCTAAGAATTTTATTAGACTATTTATTAATTTTTTTAGAATGTATTAGAGACATATGAATTATTTTTTTTTATCTGTAAGGTATAAGATAAATTTATTAGGATAATTTTAGATAAGAAATTACGTGACTTTTTTTTTCAAGAGTTGTTAGATAAATTTAATAAATACAATAAAAAATATTTTTGTCTGAAATACTTTTCATATCTCACTTTTTTTAGCTTATATTTTGAATAACAAATATTGCTATAGTTGGGAAAAAAAATTGGGAATATTATGGGCTGTTCTCTCTGTGTTTTAATTTTGAGTTTTAAATTAATTTTTAATTTTGTGTTTTGAATGTCTATTTTTATATAGCTGAAATACATTTTTTTTGTCTGTAACATTTTTCACATTTTAGAAATCTTGAACATGTTTGTGATGAAAATAGGTAAAATAATTTTTTATTATTTTGAGTTTTTTTTATAAAAATTTTTCTTGTTTTCAAAAATATATTTTTAAAAATATAAAAATAAATACGTTTTTACTGTTTTGAAAAACTGAAAAAGACATGAAAATAACAAAGTGAATAGAGTCTTAGGAGTTTAATAAATTTTAGTTAAATTTTAATATTTAAGAGGTAATTTTTGACTTTTAATATTTAATTTTTATTAATTAATTAAAAATACCATGACCATCAGAGATTTATGAATCCAATAATGTTATCAATTAATATTCGTTCACTAATAACTACCCTACGCCTGTTTTTAGCAACTTCTACAGCTATTATCTGGTTGTCTTTTTTTTTAATTTAATCATCAGATGACACAGAAATGAATTCCTACCCGCCCACTTGAGTGCGAAATTAATGGATACAATTAGGCAATTCCACTAAAGTAACCTAAATGCTAATGTTATAATCATTATGATTATTATAGTGAGAATAGCAATAATCTTATCAAAATGGAAATGGATCCGCAATTTAACCGGGTCGGGTGGAAGTAATGACCTTGTCCTCAGTTTGTTTGGTTCAACAAGAAAATGAAGGAATAGAAATTATGACTTCACAAGTTTGAAATTGTATTTGATTTTTAATTAATATTTGAATGGTTTTAATCACATATTATCCATGAGTTTAAGTAAAATATAACTGAGTTATTAATCGAATTTTAATAAGATATGAGGTTGATTAGCTGTGTCAAATAATGATAATTGAATGCTAGCAAGATGATATTGAGCCAACTTATGGGTTTGCTTTAGAAGGTGTTTGTTAACCAAGATAAGAAGAAGAAAATATTAGATATGAAAACAATTCTGAATGTTTTATTTTTCTAATGTATTTGTTAAATTTATCTGACTATTTTCGAAAAAACTCTCATTTGATCTCTTATCTTTCTCTTTCAAGATAAATTTATTTAACCTCCCCTTTAGATGAATTTATTTGACATTTTACAGATAAGTCTCAATTACCTATATGTCCCTTGTAGGATAGTTAATGCTATTTAATATATTTTAAAATTTTAAATTTATTAAAAAACTTATTTATTTAAGTCTTTTAATTCATATTATTTAATATATTTTTAAATTATCATATATTTTGACAATTTTTAAAATTTAAATGACATTATTCTTTTTACCAATTTTTAAAATTTAAATTTCTTTTTCTCTCTCTATATATATTTTTATTAACTAATACAATTCCTTTCACCAATTTTTAAATTATTTTATTTAATTTTATATTTTATTATCTATTATAAAAATTTATTTTGAAAATTTTAATTTTTTAGGTAGAATTATTGTAATTCTAATAATAATTATTTCTACTTTTTTTAACTTTATTTTTAAATATGGATTTAAAAAATAAAATTTTATTTTTATTTTTATTTTTATTTTTTTGACAATTTATATTAATCATAAAATACTATTTTAACTATAAATCTATTGTTGATGTGAATAAACAATTTTGAATGAATATGATAAAAATATTTTGATAAAAAAAAAAACTTTTATCTTGGTTCTTATTATATGTATTAATAAACATATAAAAATAAAAAAGTACAATTATCAGTGAATTCTAAAAAATTTAATAAATAGTCTGATAAAAATTTTAGAATGCTTACTAGCCTTATTTTCATCATTCTATATCTTGATTCGGAAAACATTTCAAACTTATCTTGATGTATTTTATCTTGCTCATTAAAAAAAATAAAATAAAAGAGTAAAGTTTTGTTTGTTTGGATTTAAATTTCCTTTAGAAAAATACTTTATTCATTTTTGGTATTTGTTTAACAAAAAAGATAAAACATATTTCTATAATAAATTTATTTTTTATACAAAGTAACATTTTACATGGAATGAAATGAGCCCCATAAAAAAAATTGGGATTTAGATTAAACAAAAATATTATTTGTATAATACTCAACATCAATGGTTAAAAATTTGTGGTGATTATTTTTTATAGCAAATAATCACTAATAATATTGTCTTTTTTTGGGCTAAAAAAGCCCATAAGCCACGATCTAAATTTGGACTGTGCAAAGGCAGGGGGAATTCACCCAATGGGCCCAAATTTCCACGTCTCTCGACGGGTAAAATCGGAATATTCTAACTGCTATAAGAAATTTTATTTGTAATCAAATGTTTTGTTATTCACAACCAGTATAATCTAAAATATTAGATTTTATTATTTACAATCATATTTATTACTTTTTGCAATCATTTCTATTCTAAATATACCCTCCAAATACTATTTTCCAAAAAAGACACCCCAGCGGTATCAAATCTTCTTCTTCTTCTTGTTAAAATTATTTGTTGTATTATTATAATTATAACTTTTCAATGTATATTAAGTTATTTGTAATAATATTTTATTTTAATATTTGTTGTTAGATTTTATTTAATTTAATTTATGACAAAATATCATAAATTTAATATAAATTTTAAAGAGATAAAAATAAACATAATTTTATTACGATTTGCATTTAACTCAAAAAAAATTAAAATTAAAGCAACATTAATTTAAAAAAAAATAAATATAATATTAATCCAAAGATTCAGGGTGGGATGATTCGGAATAATTTACATACATTTGAAATAATCTATATATAAAATCATTATATATATATAGTTATAATATATATGTATATAATATATTATATACATTTGGGGAGATTGCAATTCTCCCAAATTCAATTAATATAGTTTCGGGAAAAATAGTTTTTCTTCAACTCATGATTTCGGGAGAATTGATTTTTTCTGAATCATGGATTCGGGATGTTTATCAAACCTTGAGATTCAGGGTTCCCCGAACACCCAAAACCTCGGGGTTCGGGGCATCCCCTAGAACCTGAACCTCGGGGTTCGGGGTTTTAAGACGTATTTTTTATTTTTTAATTCATCATTCGTGTATTTATATGTAAATTATGTGATTTAACTAGTGATAAATGTTGTAAATTATGTTGTTTCTCGTTGGAATACGTAAATAATAGTAGATAATAATCTTCCATTGCTAATAGTAATTGCTGATAGTAAGTAGTAATTGGTTATAATGAGGAGAACTGGCCTGAACAATATTTGGTATTGAATAATAGTGGTTGTGTAATGATCGATGTTGAATAATAGTGATTGTGCTATGTTCAGTTATAGTTATGGGTGAGTAAAATAGTTGTGGCAATCGTGGTCGAGAAAGTGAGTGAACGCGCTTGAAGAGTAATGATGGGTGATTGAATGTCAAAGATTTAAATAAAGGAATAAATATAAATTTTCATCTTAGAGTATTTTAAGAATATTAAAATTAGGTTACGAAAGCAAAAAGTATGATTGAAAATAGAATTTGGCAACTGCAATGCGCAGGACCCCTTTAGTTCGCCAGACGAATCGGCAACCAGCACCTGTTTACTGTTTTCTGCCATATTGGGGGGCGGGCCATGTTAACCGTCGGGTTCGTGGGCCGGTTCACGTGATCTGCAATTTTTTTCAAAATAAAAAAAAATCTTAAGGTTGAAATAATGATTTTTTTTTGTTTTTCTCGATAGTTATATATATATATAATATTAATTTGTATATATAATATAGTATTAGTTATAAATTAATAATTTAATATATATTCCCTTAAAATATGTTATAATTTATTTATAACAGTGTTCAATATATTAAACTGTTGCCTTAAAATATATTATAATAATATCTCAAAAAATAGAAAAATCATTTTCCATAAAATGTGTAATCATTTCAATATTTGTACTTCAGTTACTAAATTTCTTGAGGTCAATTCTAATTTGTGCAATTATTAGTTTAAGTCTAATTTATATGTATATTTTTAATTTCGGTTTCTAATTTCATGTATTTTTTATTTGTCGGTTATCTATTCTATAATTTGATAAAAAAAATTATTTTTATTGAAAATTTTATTTAATTATGTAATTTTTTTAAATAATCACCAATAAAACCGTTGATCTAATTAATTTATAGATGAATGATGTAATTATAAAAATCCATAATTATACATTTACAATTACAAATATAATTACGAACATAGACCCAAAATTATAATTATAATTATTTTATTAAAAATTATAACTGAACTAATCTACTCCCATCCCTAACCATCCATTACTCTTGAGTCAAACCTTTTATTAGAATCTATTTAGTAATATATCATCAGCCTGCACTTAGTTGAACCCCATGGATCATTGGTTGCAGTTTAGGGTCTTGTTGAGGCTTAACATGCTAGGATTGTTTATTTTGGGAAGACTGAAATATAGGGTTTGTTAGGAGTTCCTTTATTTGGTCCTCTTTTGCTACTTTTAACTTTGGAATTTTGGATTTGGGTTTACGAGGGTACAATGTAGAGGCTATTTTTGGGGGGGCATCCAAGAGGAGACCTCTGTGAAGTATTGTTGGTTGTGAAATAGTTTTAATTTTGTGCAAGATTGATTCTTCTTATATAAACGCTACTGAATAATTTAATTTATTTTAAGTTTAAAACTATATAAACTTTGTCTATTTGGAAGTTGGAACCGATGGTCAATTTAGAAAGACATTTCAAGGGTTCAAAATTTTGGATTCAAAACACACAGCACAACTAGAAGCGCTTGAAAAATAATATCAATGAGGCTTTTTTTTTTTTTTCCAAAAATTAAATTATAAGAAGGTTACCTATCCCAAATTATAATTTTTAAAGGGCTTTAGTAGGTTTTAGTCTAATTGCAAGTGTCTCCTCTCTACTTTGAAAAATTATAGAAACAGCTGCCAAAATTTAGAAAATTTGATCATCTTACTTGTACATTCTTTTTTTTTTTTTTTTCTCTTTCTTTTTTCTCTCTATTTTTTCTTTCTTATCTCTCATTTTAAAAAATCAATAAAAAATAATAATGGTCGGTGATCGCCAACCACCATCAATAGCCATTGTTGGGCTTCAAATCAAATTCCAACCAGCAGTTTGAGTTAGGGTTAATATGAAGTCATAAATAAGGGTGTACAATCAGGTTATAACCGAACTGAACCGACCAACATATAATAACCAAACTAAATCGAATCGACCAACTCCCCTAATCAAAAACTAAACCATGGTAACCGAACCGAATCGAAAACCAAACTAACCTAGAATAACGAAGAGACTGAACATCTGTTGTCGCCGGCCACTTGGCCGGTTGGTGATTCCAATGATCGGAACCGATCATTGGATTCCCCCAACTACAGTGATTCATATATCCAAAAATATGTTTGATCGGACAGTTGATTTTTTGTAAATATAAAAATTTGTAGTTAAAAAACTCTACCACGTTTCTGGAAAATTAGAAATTGCCAAAAAATTACTGAAAGACGAGCACGGTGGTGCAAATCGGAGGAGAGAGATGCACTCGTAGGCATTGAAATCGGCGTTGTTGTGTTGGAGGTCCAAGTCTGCGTCAACGTTAGAGCGGAAGCGTTGTAGATGGTTGCTTTGACGGAAACAACAGTCGACGTCGAGACGATGGGGGCCAAGCAAACGGAAGTACCAAGGATTGATTCTGTCCTTCTGTCTTCTAGGTTTTCTCAGTCTTTTCTCTGATCTATCGTCTACGAAACCTCGAAGTCAAAGAACCTTCATCCTCGCCATCGACGACAACGAGGAATGGTGGAGGGAGATCTGGGATGAAAATAAAATGGCGAGAGAGAGAGAGAAAAGGACGAAAAGGGAAGGAGAAAAGGACGAAGCGACGGTGGATGGAGATCTGGGGTGCCGCGCCAATGTGAGGGAGGGGGTTCACGGTTCGATTCAAAAGGGGTTTATTACCCTCCACGGTTCGGTTTGATTTTCAATTATTTTTATCAAAATAATTGAACCAAACCGACTAATCGATTTTTTGCTAAATGAGTAATCGAAATCAAACTGATCATTATGACTAACCGAATCGAAATTAATTGATTTGGTTCGATTAAATCGATTTAACTGCTTTTTTGCACACTTCTAGTCATAGAAAAGGGGGAAAGAAAGAAGTAAAAGAAAATTTGAATAAACCAAGAAATGTTTTCAATTTATATTTTCGTCTCTTAGAAACAGCTGTTAAATGATCAGACCAGACAGGTGCAAATAGCTTGATTGCCTTAGTTGTCATTGAAATACAGGTTGGATGCATATTGGTTTATATTCCCAATGTGATCTCTATTACTAATGGATAAATCTAATTGGAAATATATCTTTTTTATTATGAAATTAGACTTGCTATTAATATTTGCTTATTTGTCAAGCTTGTCGAGTGACTCTGTCATTCAATTGAAAGTTATGAAACAAGTTTGTGATAGTTAAAACTGAAGTGAAAAATAGAGGGTCTTTTAAAGGAAAAAAAAAAAAAGAAGAGAATATTACAAGCGTTAGTGAAATTGCTATAATAATAAAAAAAATGATAGAAAAAGAAAAGAGAATAAGAGATAGGGAAAAAAAATGAATTATTTTTTAAAAATATTTATAAATAAATAATATATATATATTTATATATATAGGTGTGCGCGCTGCGCTTGCGCTTAGATTTCACCTTCATTTGCACGGCGCCACGTCTGAATTGCAGCGGTTCCGCTCACATGCAAATCATTTTCTTTTCCACTTTTAAAACAGCATGGAATAAAATAAAAATCAAACCAAAATAAACAAATATAATATAATGTATATGGGTAAGCGACCATAATTTATATTTTATAATAATTTCGATCAAAGTACGAATTAAATTAGATTTAACAGAAATTAACTTATAGAGAATAAAATATGCTTTCATGGTAAAATATAATAATCCTTTTGAATCAGTAATTCCAAGAGAATATCATGATTTTTTAAAAAATAATAACGTAAAGAGTAACGAATGATTTGAACCAAACGCGTCGCTGTTGCTGCTGAGTGGGGGAAGAAGAAAGGAAAGAAGATGACGATGAGGCAGAGGCAGAGGCAGAGAGGGGCCATAATAAAAGCGCCCCCCGGAAACTGATAGATAGAATGGATATCTGATATTAGAGGCCATTCAAGAAACACAAAAATTCGTATAAATGGCGGTTATTACTAGAAGAAACCCAACAAAAGTTACAGCCTCTACAGCTACTTTTCTTGCAATGCGGCCTAACGGAAATGGTTTCTTGAATTGAAGCCCACATAACTTCTATTCTAACACCCACTTCCCCAAATCGCTCTTCCTTCTTCTTCTTCTTCTTCTTCAACCTACTCTTCTTGGTTTTTGTGGGTTTTATTGGGAATGGCTATGGCTATGGCTTCTGGGAGTTCTGCTACTCTTGGAGTCTACACGAATTTCAAAGCACTTGAGAAGCGGCCATCGTCGCGAGCTGGTCTCCTCAGAGCCTTCTTCGCTCTCGATCCGGGTCGCCGGGTTTGCATTTCTCCCCGCGGAAGGTGTTCATTTACGCTGTTGTTTTGCTGCAAATCTGTCCAATTAGTTTTAGACTTACTCTATCAAGTGTGTGGTGTGGGATTGGGATCGCCAATTAATCTCGTTCTTCGATTCCTTGCTTTAGTTTATCCTTTTAATTTGCTTCGTTTTTGGGATCTTGGAGGCTGAATTTCAACGTTGCGTCTTGCAATTAAGCAAGAGACTAAATCTTGCCGAATTGTGGATTGTTTCTGCCTGTATGTGTTAGAATTGTTCTAAGATGAATAGTTTTGAAAAAAATTGGCATGTATTCTTTTCCCATCTCTCTCTTATCCAGAAAGAGACTAAATCTTTTGATAATTTTGGTAGCATATTTTACATTTCATAAAATGGGTCTTCACAGGGCATTTTGAATGATGAGGTTGTGGATTGTTTGGCCTAATCCCTAGTTGCTCATTAGCAAAATTAAAGCATAAAATAGACAGCATAATAGAATCCTATAAATGCCATTAGAAATTCTTCCATAGCACTTGTGTAATTATTGACCCATCAAACAATCTTGATCCGCCAACAAGTTACCATCCGGTGTGATTGCAGTTTATGATTGATTGCTTTGATAGACTGTCTTGGCAATTTTTTTGATAGATTGTCTTGGCCTTTCTTTCTCTCTCTTGATGCTTTTAGAGTTCTCCAAGTCTCAAGTCTGTCATTGTTTGGGACAATTTTATGTATTAATTCTAGATGGGTTCTTGTCAGATCGTTATCTACAGTAACTATCATAGTTCCTAGAGCATCATCTCCTACGGCTGTGGAGGTAAAAGCACCGACACTCGGTGTGATTGATTTTTATTGTACGTAAAATACACTCGAGTTGTTTCTCAATTTGTTAGCTATTTGAATTCGGCTGTTGGTTTGGGTGAATGGTATGATAAACAGGACGGAAGTTTTCGGGAGACTGACACGATTCCCACCCCAAAAGTAATAATAGATCAGGATTCTGATCCTGATGCAACTGTGGTGGAGATAACTTTTGGTGACCGCCTTGGAGCCCTTCTTGACACTGTACGATATCATTTACTTTTGGTTGATCAATATGTTGTAATCCTGTTCCTCTTGGACTTGGAGTTCTATGTTTTCACCTTAACTTTTCATGTATATTCTACTTAGTGTTATTAGTGTGTAACACACGCCATCTACAAATGGATTGCAGATGAATGCACTGAAGAACCTTGGATTGAATGTTGTCAAGGCAAATGTTTATCTTGATTCTTCTGGAAAGCACAACAAATTTGCAATAACCAAAGCGTAAGGATTACACCATGCATATGCCTTAATATTTGGTCCTCGTATTAAATTTTGGCAACTCGGACAGCTTAGTAGGCTCCTAATTCCAGCATGAGAACAAAAGACAGAGAGATACCTTTAGAAATGAAAAGCCTTTCAAAAGACTTGCCAAAAAAAAAAGAAAAAGAAAGAAAAAGTGCTTCAACAGAGGCTGCTACCATCCAAGCTGACCTTGTGTAGGAATTTTTGCAATATGATTAATCCATCAATAGCTGGAATTTTCTTAGGTGGAACTTGGATTTGGTTTGTGGAACTGATTTTATACCGAAGTTTTGATTGCTTTGGTCGTGGGGCTTATGCAGTGACACCGGTAGAAAAGTTGAGGATCCGGAGTTGCTTGAGGCCATTCGTATGACAATTATAAACAATCTCCTTGAGTATCATCCGGTATTCTCTGAGTACATGAATCTGTGCATATTGCTACCTGCTGGAGCATCTGTTACTGGATTTACTTCTCCTTTCCCATAAAAGGTATTCAATTTGTCTTCAGGAGTCAAGTTCCATGTTAGCAATGGGAGTAGCCTTCGGATTTGAGCCACCTAAACAGCAGGTTCATCCCTTCCTTTGAACTATAGTTTGTGTTGTCAAGACTACCAATTACTTAGATGAGTTCTTTTTATGCAAAATATTAGTTTTTGTGTCTAGTGCCAAAAGAGCAGGATGGATGTGTACAAGGATAAGGCTGATCCAATTTTGAAAAGCATGATCTCTTCACATCCATCATAATTGTTCAGTATTTATCCATAATACTAAATATACAAGGATAAGGGTGAGTTGCATCTTGTTCAATAAAAATACTTTATGAAATTTAAATATTAAGGTGGATTATTGAACAGGATCTGTTTTTTGTTCTGTTTCCAAGATTGTAATTTTAGAGTGCGTCCAAATTGGTCATTGACATGCACAGGCCATTCTTAATGACTGAAAGCCAACTCACTCCATTCATGTTGTATGGAGCAAAAATATCAGTATACACTGAACTCATAAGCATTGAGTTTTAACTTTTTACAAGTCTTTAAATTCCCCTCTTTTTTATCATCCACCTATACACTTGTATAATTTTTTTGGTGGGAATTCCTCAGGTTGACGTGGATATTGCAACCCATATTCATGTTTATGATGATGGCCCTGATAGAAGGTAACACGTTTCCATTTCTTTCCTTTACCACTCACTGTAATATATGTACTTGTTCCTAAACAAACCCCTCATTAACAATAATGACGCCTGACACTGATCATAGGTAACACATGTTCTTTAATTTTCCTATTCTTGCCCTCGTTCAATATCATAGGCTGGCTCCCAAGCAATTAGGCCACAAAAATAGAACAGCTATCAGTCCTGCTGCTCTATATAAAACTTGTCTTGCACAAATGTTCATCATTATGTTGAACAAGGAATGGGAGACAGAAAAATTATGCAGATTTTTTATTTTTCATTGCAGCTTGCTCTTAGTGGAAGCAGCAGATCGCCCTGGCTTACTGGTGGATCTCGTAAAGATTATCACTGATATAAACATCACCGTTGAATCAGGAGAATTCGACACAGAGGTAGTTACTAACTTAGTTGGCTATCTACATTCCCCATGTTAATGTAGTACTAGTAGTATTGATGTTGCCGGTGGCATCCTTGATATGTCCCTTTGCCTTTCTGATCTTATTTCCATAGGGGTTGTTGGCTAAGGCAAAGTTCCATGTTAGGTACAGGGATAAAGCCCTCATCAAGCCTCTCCAACAGGTAATTTAGAATAACAGATAGCATTATAATTGCTTTACAACTGGACTAGCATAACCTGTAATAACTTTTAACCAATCTTCAACTATTCCAAATGAAATTCGTAGTTTTTCTTTTTTGTTAGCTATATGTAGGAAAGTGATTATCACTAGCTAGGACTCGACTTGCATCACTTGGCCAAGCTTTCTTGAGTGTATATTGAGCTTACTGGGTTTGTAGTTGTAAGTCTCACCTGTGAATCTTGACAGGTTCTTGCTAACAGTTTGCGCTATTTCTTGAGGCGACCAACAACCGAAGAGGCCAGTTTTTGAGCTGTTCTATAAAGATGATCACATTGGATGCTAGATAGGTATAATGTGATTTTGGCAATGTCGCCGATGAATCCGTATTGGGGATAATGTTTTTGTAGCTTGCTCACAAAGTATGTGTGGGCAGAAGAAGCTTCAATGCCATGGCAGCACTTTGGTTACATTTCTTGTAGCTTGCCATCATTTTACGATACTTACGTATACCAATCATACACGTTTCCTGAAACGAAACACAAAAAGCTGTTCTGTTAATTGGGATGGTTTCTGTTCTTGAACTGTTGGTAATGCCTGGTTTCTTTCTAGCTTGAACCTCGATACGTTTTTTTAAGGAAGCTTTTCCCTGAGATACGAGCATTAGAGGGTTGCCATGTTTATCTTCTGGGAAATGGTTATCGTCAATGGATACGAGAATGTTGCAATAATGGGTGCTCGTAAAATAAAAGATAAAATTAAAAATAAGAGGTTGGAGTGATTTTTATTTAATATAAGATACACAAAATATTAGTTAAACTAATAATATGTGTTATAAGCACTTCTAAAAGATAAAGAGTTATAAATAGAAATAATTAAAGAGTTAAAATTTATATAACCAATTTTCTGTAATAAAATTAAAATTTGATATCTTTTTCTTCTTTTTATTATTATTATTATTATGAGATAAACTAGCGTCTATAGTCGTCAATCACGAAGTGTAATGAGTTTTGACCAAATTTCATTATTTTAAAGTCTTAAAAAAGACTAATTAATTAGAGAAAAACAACAACGAAATTATTTTTTTGTTACCCAAAAAATATCTATACAAAATTTTTAAAGATCATAATGCATAAAGCAACCATGGGGAAGCTACTCCCACCACATTGTAGTGATATCATCACTCTACCCCTAGAAGAGGACAAGGATGCATTGGAACGGTTGGTTGGTTGGTGAGGTGGCTTCTAGTTCTTTCTGTAACTATTGGCAATTGGAACTTAAAATTGATTAACTGCTAGCTAAAATCCAGAGGGCCAATGATGCCGAGCCCTTGAATTATTGGATGGATCACTCTTTCAAGTCTATCCATATACAACTCACAATATTGCATGAGGAGGATTGGATAGGGATAATAGGATATATACATGTCAAGGTGATCTTCTAGTAGGTGGTGGTCTCCTTCTTATATTGGAAGTGAATCTTTTATTGGTTGTTATCTTATAATGTCTTCTTAGGCATAAGAGATTTTGAGTGGGTTTACTTTGACAAGGCTAAGTGAAAAAATGCCATGTTTGTTAACCCTTTTTTGTGTGGTATTATTATTGTTACTAGTCTTCTTATCTAATCTCTTTGCGTAGAAAAGGGGAATAAATGAGTGACACAAAGAGGATTTGAGAATTCTAAATTTTCACTTTGACTTCGGTTTAAGGGAAAAAATGTTTGTTATTAAAACATTTTAAACTTAAGTTAGTATATGTCACGGATACAAATATTTTAGGGTTAAGATTTAATAAATCTTATATCAAATATTAATTTATTTTATAGACACAATAGTTATCAAAGTCAAACAAAATGTTTAGTTACTATTTTTCAAATAAAAACACTTAATAATAAATACATGAAATTTAACAATAAAATCAAACTAACCAATACAAATTGGTAAGATCCGCAAGCAAGCAAGCAACTCGGATAATGGATTATAAGTTTAAATATAATATTTTTACGTTTTTCAAGATTATTAAGTGTCGAAATTAATAATTATGGATTGGCCTTGGAGTTGGCATGCTACCTATAAACTCAGAATCAAGGGTTGGAGTGCAGACTGGGGCACAATCCGGGCCAACCCAAATGTGATCTTGCGATTGTAGTGGGCTGGGAAATAGCGTAGGGGACAGAGGAGGTTTGGCCCATTAAATTCTAGAAATTAGTTTTCCAGAAAACCGGATAAGAAAGTAAGCAACTGACAAATTTCATGGTTCTCTCACGTCATTTTCTGAAATTGTCACATAAGATGTCCACATCAGCAGAAAATGGAAGGATATAATGGTAGAATGGTAGTAAACGGTGTTACATATTTGAAATGAAAATTAAAGTTGAATAGTCTAATTGTAAAAATTAAAAGTTAGGTATAGAATTAAAACCAAGTTAAAAGTTGATTATTATCATTATTATTATTTTCATTTTTGTAAATGGTGTAAGCTCTAGAAAGTGGAAATCAAGGTCAATTAATATGTTAGGAAATCAACTTTAATACCATTTATTAAAACATCAACTCTGGTATGACTTGTTAAGTGGTATCTGATTTTGCTTTGATGCAAAAATAAAATAAATATAAGAATAAATTAATTTCTTAACAATACATGTGTCAAAAATTGGATGAAAAATTCTCTCTTGCGAACTTTCTTTTAGAAAGAGTGTTTTGAGTTTCTATTTAAATAAATATACACAACTGAACTGATTAACCCAAGAAAGAAATGCTGCAACATTTTTTCAGATTCGCATACTGTAACAACATTCTGTGAAAGGATTGCTTTGGCCAGCAAGGCCTCCTCCCTCCCCTCCATTAGAAACAGTTTTAACTTTTACCAGCCAGAGAAGAGAGGATAGAGACGCAGTACTACTTTTACTTCGTAAATAGACTATTTTCATTCCTCCAAAACCAACAACTTTCTAAAACGAACTCGAGAAAATTCCATCCAAGTGCCTCAGCACCAGACTCTCAACTTAGATACAAATTGCAAATAACAAAATGTTTGACCATATGATCCAACCACTAATAGCATCACTCTTTCAAATTCCACAACTGAAGAAAATGCAATCTCTCAAAATGAAACATCAAAAACCCATACTGCCCTACTTATTGGGTATCAGGTCACTTCTAAGGTCTCCAATAACTTTTAACCAGTACACAGGCACAGCCATAATAATCACCATTCAACATTTCATAAGCACTCATTCCTAAGGTGGCTTCAACTCAGGCACCCTAACTATAATTGTTGCCACTTGCCCCCATTCTAATTTTCTTGGACTGGAAATTTCATAATACCATTGTTAACCCTAATTCTGAAAACCATCTCATGGGCAGACTTCATTAAGGCCACCATCCACACATTCAATCATCAATCAACTAAGCTATGGATAAAATTTGTAACGTTTTAGTCATCCATGGAGTGGTGACCAATTGGTCTTAAGCCATCTTAAACCTTCCTAGTACAAGAATAGAACTGAGCTTCCCTTGATTCACTTGACTGTGAGCCAGATGCCGCATATACGTACTGACTTCTTGACATGGTTAATCCCTACTGGAAAGGTTGAAACTATGACTCATGGTCTCTCTCAGTAGAGTCCATGTTGAAGTATGTCTTGATTTTCAGAATGAAGTCCGTTATTTGACCCAGCCCGAATAATTTGGGACAAGACCCAAATGTGTTTCTTTTATTATATATTGATGATATGCTCCTAATAAGCTCAAATGTTAAGATGATTAATGGCATAAAAACAGATTTAAGTAGTGAATTTGATAAGAAAGACCTAGAGATTGCTAAGAGAATCTTAAGTATGGAAATTGAAAGTAATAGGTCAAATTCATTGCTGTTTATGCATCAATCATCATGTGTTAAAATTTTTGAAAAGATTTGACATGCATAATAGCAGACCCATTTCTTTACCATTTTCTTCTGCTAATGAAGAAGAAGAGGAATATATGAGTAAAATTCCATACTCGAATGCAATAAGATATGTCATGTACCTTATGGTGTGTACTAGACCAAACCTATCATTTTCCATTAGCACCATGAGTAGATCTATGACAAACCTTGGTCCCACTCATTAGGAAGAGTTAAGATAGTTACTTAAGTACTTGAGGGGTACTTACAATGTGGGCTTAGTATATAAGTGTTATTCTGATGGTGTGAAACTTAAGGGGTTTATGGATTCTAATACATACAATAGGAAATCCATGTCATCCCATGTGTTCACTTTGTGTGATTCGTGCATTAGTTGAAAATCTCAACGCCAGCATATAGTTGTACTCTCTACCAATAAATTAGAATACATTGATGCTACAAAAGCTATTAAGGAAGCTTTGTGGTTTAAATGATTGCTTAATGAATTGTGTGTTTTAAGTGATACTGTGACTGTTTTCTCTGATAGTCAATCAGCAATTTATTAGTGTAAGAATCCTATGTTTCACGAACGCACTAAATACATTGATGTTAAATTGTACTTTATTCGTGAAATTGTATCTTAATATGCTATTAAACTTGAGAAGGTGCTTTTAGAATATAACTCCTCTGATATGGGAACTAAGGTGCTCTTTGTGACAAAATTTAAAAGTTGTATTGCTCTTCTAAACATTGGTAAAGGTATGTGATTACTTATGCTTTGTGACAAAATTTAAAAGTTGTATTGCTCTTCTAAACATTGGTAAAGGTATGTGATTACTTATGCATTTGTTGCATGTGCATGTTATCTTGTTGCTCATGCGAGCTGGCCTTATTAGGAAACAAGGTGGAGATTTGTTAGGTTGTGTTTTCAAATAAGACCTATGGCGGTGATGATTTTCGGGTGAGTCTAATCTTCATAGGCCTTGACCCTTAATTGAAGTATAACCCATATCACCACTTATTGGCAATCCAATATAGAAATCGAGCCATATGCCCATTAATCATTTCTTTGGAGGAGAAATGGGCCTAAGCCCATTTGCTCAAGAAATGAGAAGCCCAATCCACTTTGTTTTTCCCTAGCTCTCCATATATATATGTTGTTTCTTGGAGACTAATACATACTCTCCCTCCCTCCCTCTAGTCAGTGCCGATTTCCCCTCCCAATGCTCGTTTTGCTATTGGTCAGTCAACAGCGCCTCCTTTTTGCTATCGACCGGCCCTCCGCTTGGTTGTTTCATGCAACATCTCCTTTGCCACTTTGTGCGACTCTTGGTCTCCCCCATATATTCGGTTTTGGCCAGTCCATTCGATGCAGCGAAGAAGCTATCTCGGTTTGGCTTCTTCTATCCATTATCTTTGTGATACTTGTTGTTTCCTTTGTGGACTCTACTTTGTATAGAGCATTTCAGTTCTAGGGGAAGGGAGTGAGTTTTGACCGAGAGAGAAAAGGGCGTTTGGGCACTTTGGGGTTAGGCTTTGTTGAGGCTTGGTGGTGTTATTCTCGATGTTACCTAAGTGATGATTCGGTTGTCCAGATCTGAGCCTTGAACCCCCCTATCGTGACTGCCATGGAGCTTTTCTTATACTTTGTGTATTTTTGGATTTCTATTTTCGATTAATACTTGCACTAACCATCTTTTTTTTGTAGATCTTCTGCTCACGCCCTTTATCACCCAATGCAGAAATAAATAAATAAACGAAAAGAACTACAGCCAACTACTACATTCTTATAATTCGCAAACCTCTGATTACGGGGAGAGTAAAACAGAAAACCGCCTTACCTTACCAATCATCTTTCTGTCACCACTGCATGCTAATTGAAGTGCTAGTCCACGCATCACAATTCCATTTTTCATTTCTATAGCTCAGGTTATTGATTCAAGAATTTAAACTATTAACAACCAACACAAATATTCACAAGTCTCCTGTGGAATTGTTCTACCATTGAGAAATTGTTCCCTGAATTCCTTTTCTCGGGGGATCATAGATCACAACGAATTGCAAAGCCCCCACAATAACTCATTGCAAACAAATTGAAGTAATTGTTCAAACATATAATCATGCCTGGAGATGAAATTTCTGCCCAAAAAGCAACTACATTCTATTGCATATCTTATTCAAGGAAACTTCTATATGCTATGCAGCCTATGCTGAACTGTACAAATTTTCTTGTTCAAAGAAGAAGATATAAAATGTCATAGTAAGCATCCAGAAAATATTGAATAAATTTAAGAAAAGAAAGAAAAATTCTATGCCAATTCCATATACAGGGTAGAGTTAATTAATTCATTGCCTTTGTAGGGAAATGGAATGCTCAAGAACCAACCTTAGTCGTCGAGCCAACACATCCAGCTCTGCAGCTCGCTGCTCCCTCCACCGCTTCTCGAAATCCTTCACTTTCGAGGAACCAGCTTGAGACGAGCCCTGTTCCAGGTATAGAATCCCCTGCCGAACAAGAGCCGCACTAACCTCTTTCAGAGACTCATCAAACACATTCATGGCCGTCTTCGCCGCAACCTGCCCCAGCCCCCTGCTACCGCCGGTGAAATTTTCATAGGCCGACACCGAGAACTGCCGGTCTCGAAGGCCGCCGTCGAACTCAACATTCACCTCACTCAGTTTAACTTCGTCGTTGATATGAAAGCCTCCATCTTCGTTGTCATGATGGGGAGTCAGAGCCATCATTGGCTGATTGGGAACTGGAATCGAAGGCGAGGGCAATGTGGGCGAGAAGCTGACTTTGACGCCGACCAAATTCGACTTCTTAAAACTGTCGCCGAAAGGCGACGAAGACGAGTACTCCGGGTGCCACAACTGCTTCGAGAGCTCGAACAGCGCCCGATCGTGGGGGGAAAGCAGGGCGGCGTCGACCCCCCGCGCGAGCCGCGACGACACCACGCGGAACTTCTTCCGGAGGCGGCGGAGCTTCTCGGAGAGCTGGGACTTGGTGTAGGGCTGCGACATCGTGTCGGAGAACCTGGCGTAGAAGAGGTTCAGATCATGGGGGAAAGAAAACCCCTCCGAGGAGCAGTTGAGGAGGCCTTCGAGAAAGCGAATCTCGTCGGGCTCCGTCCAGATGCGGTGGAACTTAAAGGGGGGATTGCGATCTGCGGCATCGTCGGGGCAAGGAGTGGTGAAATCGGGGGTTTTGCGTTTGATGGGAAGCTTAGAAGCGGAGGGTTTGATGGGGAGAAGGTGGGGTTGAGGGGTGGAGTCCATGGCTTAGCGAAGTGGCAATTAAAATGGGAAACAAAACGCAGCTGACAGCTGAGCCCTACCCCTACACCTGCCCTGCGCTGTGTTCAGACTTGAGAGTCTGGTTCTTTCGGCTAAGCCTAACCAGTTACCAGTCAAGTCTACCTTCACTCTTTTCTTTCTTTTCTTTTTCCTTAAACCCAAAATATATTTACTTGTTGATTAATGATTTTTCTGTTTCTTACCCCCTTTTTCTATTTCGTAATCTTAATATTAAATATAATTTATTATCATTTAAATAATTTAAAACCAGTTACAATTATCTTCTATTTACATTTTTATAAAATTTTAATTAAAATTAATCTATTTCAATTGAATTTAAATGCTAAATTTAATTAATAATACAAGTAGTTCCAAAACTCAATGCCCTTTCAAGTTATATCTATTTTATATTTTTTTTAATTTTTAAAACTCAAGTAAAAACCTTATTACCAGTATTTTATCTTTTAAAGAGTAATTTTATATTTTTAAAAATTTATTTTCTAAATTACAAAACTGCATGTCTATTTTATATTACAAGTTAAATATTTTTTCATAAAAGACACGAGCATTTGTAAAATAATAATAATAATAATAATAATAATAATAATAATAATAATATCACATTTAATATTTTTAAATTAAAATATAATTATAAAATTAAGATAACTAAATTGTTATTCGTGTTAGGTAACTTTATATTATTTGATGTGATTCCCGCGGAGGGAGAGTTGTTTCATGGGAAAGTCATGCCATTTGTACATAAAGTGAATTACATAATCATTTATAGGGTAATGAAATACTTATTTTGCCCCTACAATTCTATCTTTCTCCCTTTGTCTCTCTTTCGCTCTCCTTCTCACACTGTCGGTCTAGTGGCAGCGGCAAAGCGACGCGATGAGACGATGGGATAAGACAGTAAAAGTTGCAGTGGCGTGGGAGAAGGGGATGAACAAATAGTATGATATATCGTAATATTTTAATATCAAAATATCGTGATATATCACCTTGTAAAATATTTTATAAAAATACTTTTGTACAAATAGTATTTTCTTTCATAAGATAAGATGCAAGAGAGGGTGGGGTGAAGCGCACAAGGAGAGGGGAGTGTTGGGGGTGGGGCCATGTTCAACAATATATCAATTCTGATAAAATTAAAATGAAATTTAAATTGACTAAAATTAAGATAAAAAACCAAAGGTAATAATGCCAATGAAAAGGACTATGTAAAAGAAATTGAATTTATTAAGTTCATGGGTGCCTACCGCCTAATGTAACAAAAGTTATCCAAACTTAAAACTCTAATTTTATAGTTGAAAACCTTTATTCAAAATTCTTTCAGGCTTTCTGCAAATCCCTAATTATAACAGTAATCATGAAGATGATTTTAAATAATTTAAGGTTTCATAAATTATATTTTAATATTTATAAATTAATGTTTCGAGAGAAATCCTAAGCTTTTATATATTTACACGAGACAGCTCTTTGTTTTTTGAAATATTCCATAGGGTTACCTTTCTAAATAAAAAATTGAAAGACATATTTTCAAATCTTTTTTTTCAAATTATCTAAAAATTGAAATATGAAAATATGTTTAATTATAAAAATTAAAATATATTTCTACAACTGAAGGGCCATAAAATATTTTCTATGTATTAATACAAAGTTTCCCTATAATAATATTCAGCCTTTTTGTTTTCATGCACAACTAAGAAAATGACTTAAGTTTTTAATTTTTCATCTCCCTCTCCTTTATTCCTTACACAAGATAGTAAGTCACTTCCAAGCTCTTTCATCATCTTTTCCTTCCCAATGCCTTCAAGGTGTGTTATAAGTTTTCACTTTTCTAATGTCTTGTTACTTTTTCAGATTATGCAGTATTACTCGCGCCTTCCTCAAACTTGTTCTAAAATCATTATGAGAGAGATAAATCAAAAAATGTGTTTAGATGAGCAAAGTTTGAAACTGCATTCACTAGCACTTACTAAAGATCACTCTCAAAAGGATGCAAATTTGCCTTTCTCAAGAATCGATCTCACACTGACAATCTTCAGTATGACTTTACAGCTTCTTTCTTTGCCACTCATCTGTGCCCTTGGAAGGCGTGCTTTGCTTCTTTTTTTTTTTTTTTGATAATCTAGGTGTTGGTGCTTACGTTCCCCTAATTCTAGACCTATGACCCCCTAAGAATCACAGTCAAGTAAATCCAAATTTGATCTCAATCAATAAAATCAATATTAGTTTCAACAATGCACAATCCAACAAGAATTACATCACTTGCATCTATGCGTGCCTTGCTTCTTCTACACATTAAAAGTAGATTTAAGGTTTTTTGAGAGTATTTTAGACAATTCATTCAAAATAACATAATATATATATATATATATATACAAAAATATTTTATTACTTGCGTCAAAAAATGGACCCAATTACCTTCGCTAGTCCATGTTTGAGGCATGCAACATAATATATATATATGTATATATATTTTAATGGCCCAAGTGTCTAAATTTTTTTTATTTAATTTTGGAGGAGATAAGTTTTCTCTCTTATTTAATTTTCGAGTAAATTGAATGCGACTGTAAGTTTATATACATACTATCAAACAAATACGTGATTAGTCTCCATTAAATGATGTATTTCTATTTTTATCAAAACTTGATTCCCATTACAACCAAAAAAATAAAAATAAAAATTGAGAACTTAATCAGATGCGTCATGTCTGGGAGCATATATATATATATATATATTTTTTTCTTATTGGTGGATGGTGCATACATATTATGCCCCCAGTTCTCTGACGGTCACGGTGCATCTGCATAACCACAAAATGCTAAATTGTATTATGAGGCTGGCCAACTTCAACTCAGAATGTACACTTTCCCAATCAATCGCCGGATCCGTCCTCGCTCGCCGATCTATGCCCAATGCTCGACCCATACTGATACACACTTTACCACCGCATCCCGACTCAATCGTCAACATCATCTGCGATTCCTTCAGGAAAGCCCTCAATTGGGACGCACTGACCCGAAGATTCGGTTTGATTGAGCTCGACCACTCCATTGTCCAACAAGTGCTTCTCCAACTGAAAGAACCAGCCGATGCAAAACGCGCCCTGGGTTTCTTCCACTGGTCGGCTCGGCAAAAGCGTTTCCAACACGATGCTTCCAGTTACGCTATCGCCATTCACATCCTGGTTCGGGCGAAGCTCATCAGGGATGCTCGGGCCTTGCTCGAATCGGTCTTGAAGGACGAGGTCTTGGGTCGCTCTTGTCCGTTCTCGGTTGTGGATTCCCTTCTTGGTAGCTACGAAAGTGCTAACTCCATTCCTATGGTGTTTGATTTGTTTGTCCAAACTTGTGCCAAGTTGAGGATGACAGAGTTAGGGTTTGATGTTTGTAGATACTTGGATGATCACGGATTCACTTTGAGCCTCGTTACTTACAACACATTGATTCATGTAGTTCAAAAGTCTGACCAGACCGCATTGCTTTGGAAGATCTATGAGCATATGATAAGACAAAGAACATACCCGAGTGAAGTAACAGTGAGGATGATGATTAGTGCATTGTGCAAGGAAGGAAAGTTGCAAGAGTCTGTTGACATGTTGGATAGGATCCATGGGAAGAGATGCTCTCCTACTGTGATAGTTAATACCGTTTTGCTTTTTAGGATATTTGAAGAGGGAAGAGCTGAGGAGGCAATGGTGTTGTTGAAGAGGATGTTGCAAAAGAACATGATTCTTGATACCATTTCTTATTCTCTTATCGTGTATGCGAAGGTGAAACTTGGTCCTCTAGATTCTGCACAGGAAGTGTATGAGAAAATGCTCAACAGAGGTTTTCATGCAAACTCTTTTGTATATACATTGTTTATAGGGGCCAACTGCAAGGAGGGAAGGATCGACGACGCTTTTAGGTTGATGGAAGAAATGAGAGACATGGGTTTGAAGCCATATGATGAGACTTTTCATCATCTTATTGTGGGTTGTACTAAGGCTGGAAGATTGGAAGAAAGCGTCAAGTTCTGTCAGAAAATGATGGAAATGGGATTTATTCCTGCAGCTTTGGCTTTCAATGAGATGATTGGAAAGCTTTGTGAAAATGGGGGTGTAAAGGAGGCCAACGAGATGTTAACTGTTCTGTTAGACGAAGGATTTAATCCAGATGAAATTACATATTCTCATCTTATTGGTGGCTATGCCAAAGAAGGAAAGGCTCAGGAAGCTGTGAAGCTGTACTATGAAATGAAATACAGATTACTCTCTCCTGGTTCATTGGTTTTTGAATCTTTAATTAGTAGTCTTTCCGAATGTGGAGAACTGCATGAAGCAGAAAGATATCTGAAGCTTATGAAGGATCAATCATTACCACTGTCTGCACATATTTATGAGAAAATAATTGCTAGCCAGCAAGAAAAGGGAAACAAAACCACAGCTCTTCAGCTCTGTAAATGAAATGATTGGAGCAGGATCAGAACCGAGTAGGTTTTCTTATTGTGTTTGCTCAAACAACCTATGAAGCTAGAACTTTTGGTGGCGGCATATTATGTCAGCTGGCTATTGCTGATCAACATTCTAAATTGGGCAAAGCTAATATCGACTTCCATATGACAAGCAAAAGTTTGTGTTGCAAGCATCATCAAGCATCAGGAAATTTTATTTGATAACATAGAAAATGCAAAATACTATCTGCATTTTTGAATGATAGGACCATGTCTGGAAGTAGTAGGGATGAATAGTCAACGGGGAAATAAGTTATTTCACAAGACAGGACCAACTCTCGTGAAACCATTCCGAGAAAAATCTATATTGAGGGGCTTACAGTTGGCCTTTGAAGCTGAATTCTATCCATGGTCTGTCAAACTGAAACATTGTGAAGGCAAGTGACTTTCCTTGGAGTATTACTGTGGTGTTGAAAAGTTCATTTAGATAAAAGGAAAGTTACCTAAATGCACACTGTTCTTGCCAAGAATACCGAGGATAGATTGACAATTGGAGACGTGAAGCCTTGCAAGCCTACCCTTATTTTGATCAGCCGCTGGAATTCTGACTGCACTTTGTGTTTCCTCTTTTGGGGTTTGTACATTTTGTATATGAGAATCTTCTTGATTTTCATTCATATGCGGTGCTATTTGTTACTACAATGATAAAAGACCCAAACACACAGTTGTTTCTTCCATGAGATGAAGTTTATCCATTCTCAGTGACTATAAGAAGGGCTGGGGGAAGTTTCAAGCTTAAAAGTTAAGATGGCATGTAAAAATACAGTGCAAGCACACATGCCTGTCTTCATGTTAAATTGCTTTGTTATTTGGAAGCATTGTTAACTTGGGCTTACATTTTTACATCTAACAGGTCAAATCAAGTTTTTTGCACTGGATGGTGACAGTTGAATGCTATTGAATTCTTGTAGTTGCCGATATGAATGGCAAACACAACTTTGAATGGTTGCTTATAATTTTCTTTATCCTTCCTGGTGAGTGCATTTCACTTGGATCAGTAACGCTTTTTATTTTTCATGTGAACCCATTACAAATATCTGGCCTTGTATGTCCTTGAATTGATTGGATTATCATGTGCTTCGTCGCAGATTGATCAATACACAATGGAAACTGATTATGAACTCAGATCAAAGGCCCAAACTAGGTGGACGGATAACAGCAGACCAACGCCATGGCAATTGCTCACTATGATGGCTCAGGTGGACCTCTCACGACGCCGATCCCAAAGGCAATGCTGTAGCTGCTATGTGAAGAGTATTATTGTCTTTGCTGTATTATCTGCCTGGGCTGAGCGTATGGGAGAGATTATTTGTGTCACGATTCCTGAAATTACTCCTAAATTTTCTATTCTAAATTTAGAAATTGCTTTAGTTTAGAAATCTATCTATTTAATTCTATATATATTTTTTGTAATTAGAATTCTGTCCATATTTAGAATAGATTGATACTTTTCTTGTAATTAAAATTTTGTTCATATTTAGAATAGGTTTTCTTCTATATAATGCACAACTCTCTTGTCAATGAAGAAGAAAGAAATTTTATCTAGAAATTCTTTATGGTACCAGAGCCTTTCTTCTGGATTTCTTTTTATTGGCCTTAATTGCCCTACATTCCTAACATAATTGTTCTCCTTCCTACCTTCATTGCAATTATCCCAGACCTTTCAGCCTTAAACCCTTTGCTTGAAGATGCCACACAACCTCCATGGACACCTTCACACTAGACGCACCTTTTGCCACTACGGGTGAAAATCTTCTACTTTTGTTGCTACCTCGACTGAATCAAGCAGCAAATTCCAAAGCTTGAATCCATCCTACTGCCTTGATGGAACAAATTACTTACAATGGAGCCAAATTGTCCAAACCTTCCTCAGGGGCAAGGGAAGATGGACCACTTAACTAGCACTGGCCCAAGCACAAAAAACCTAGGATTCAAGATGTAACGACCCGTTAGTGGGTCTAAAAATTTATTAATATTTTAATTGTGAAGATTTGGAGATTTGTCCTAATAAATTGAATGTTGGAAAATATTTTTAAGTGTCAAAATTTATGTATTTAAATTAATGAATTGGGTTGCCTATTTAGGTCAAATGTTTAAGGTCCATGAATGTGATGGGTTTAGAGAAATCCCATGGGGCTAAAATGAATTGGGCAATTAGTAAAGTGGGCATGGGCATTATATATATATGTGCATATCTTGATGTGGCAAAATTTATATAAATAAATGATGTATTAAATTATTGGATTGGTCTTTGGAAACTTGGGTTGAGCCCAATGGGAGATTTTGTATATTGCAAGTAGTATGGTTGTGAAGCCCATTGGGCTTAATATTTTGTTGAGGCCATTTTTGGTGGGCTAATGGAAATGGGCCATTATAATTAATTGAACCAATGAGTTGGGCTTGGGCCTATGTAAAGGTATGAGTGGATTTTTGAATTGGACTTAGGCCCATGTGTAAAATGGGAGAGATGGAATTTAATAAATGAAATTATATATATATATATATATTTGTATTTTGTGGATTAAAAGAAAAGAAGAAAAGAATTGTGAAATGCAAAGTGACCAAATGGTCCTTACTTTATTGAAAAAGGTAAGGGCAATTAGGGAATTTCATAAATGGTTATTATTATAAATGAATTTATAGATATTATGGAGTAGAAAGGAAAATGAAAAAAGAAAAGAAAAATGGGTAAATGACCAAAAGGGGTTTAATGAGTTGTGGGTTGTGTTTAAAAGAGATGGGCAAAATGGTAAATTTGCCAAGGGAGTGGTTGGAAGGTTGGTGGGCGACCATCCCTTCCTCCATGCCTTCTTTCTTTTCCTTGTTTTCTTTTCTCCTTCTTCTCTCATCTCCCGATCGGCCATTCTCTTCTTCTTTCTTTTCTTCTTCTTCTTCTTCTTCTTCCATTTTCAATCTCCATTGAAGCTTCAAAGGTGGGAGTGCAGCTGGTTGTTCTTCTCGTTGGACCAAGCATCATTAAGGCAAGTTCTTCTTGCATCTCTTTTTAGTTATGCAAGTTTATCTTCTATTTTCTTTTACATTGCAAGTTCCCGTTGATTTCTTTCTTGTTAATGCAAGTTTGGATTCTCTTTCTCTTGGGTCATTTTTGTGAGTTTTCATTAGGGTTTAGTTCACCCTAAATTCTCAAAGGAATGACACTTGATTGATTAGGAATGTTAGAGAAGCAAGATTTGGTGTATCTTGCTTGGGGTGTTGATTTTTGTGGGTTGTCGTAATGATTTTTAAGTTTCAGGCCTCTGTTGGTTGACCAAGTTTTTCTGTCGGTCGACCAAGTATATGTTTTGCCTTCTGTTAGTCGACCAAGTGGTTCAGTCGGTTGACCAAATGGGCTGTTAGTCGACCAAGTGATTTCAGTCGGTCGACCAAGTAATAATTTATATTCTGTTAGTCGACCAAGTGATTTTAGTCGGTCGACCAAGTAATAATTTATATTCTGTTAGTCGACCAAGTGATTTCAGTCGGTCGACCAAGTGACAATTTAAGCTTCTGTTAGTCGACCAAGTGTTTTTATTCGGTCGACCAAGCCTACAGTTGGTTGACTAACTCTTTTATTCGATCAACCAACAGAATGCATTGATCCTTTCTTTGTGGTCCGATTCTTTTCTAACGCTTGTAATTCTTCCCCAAAACTCTTGTGATGTTCTAGTTGGCCTCAAAAATCATCTCGTCGATATGTAAGTGTTCCAAAAATGGGGAAGTTATTTAATAGTGGGAATTAAAAATGAAAATCGTGAGTTTTAATGGTGAATTCATGTAACCAATTTATTTGACCTTGGGAAATGGGTATGAAAAAGAATTCCAATGAATAATGCCAAATCATATGATAAAAATATCATTAGCTCATGTGAAGATATAACCTTCATGAGCACTTCATGACATTATCATTTATGGTATGGAAATGAATCTCTATGAGCGATACCAAATCATGTAATGAAAATACCATTGGCTCATGTGAGAAGATAATCTTGAAATGGCTAAATGTGCATAATGATTATGAGGAAAACATTGCTAATAATGTAGCATGTTTGATATGCTTACTTGAAACCTACATGAGCATTGCATGGTATTATTATTTGTGCACTTATTATTTTGAGCGACGGTTACGTACCGCGGGTTGAGAAAAGGATATTCTAAAGAGCGTCTGAAGCAGGGAAAGGTGGCCATAGACCCGATCGGCGACGCTCAAGCCAAGTGAATGGCTAAATGATTTTTCTATGTATATGTATGCATGCATGTGAATGAAAGGCCTTGAGGGTCGATATGCTGCATGAAATGATGCATAAAATGCATAATGCCAATGGCATGGAAATGATCATAATGATTGAGAAATGAAATGATGCATGAATTGCATAATGCCAATAGCATGAAAATGATCATAATGATTGAGAAATGAAATGATGCAAGAAATGCATAATACCAATGGCATGGAAATGATTATAATGATTAAGAAATGAAATGATGCATAAAATGCATAATGACAATGGCATGGGAATGATAAAAATAATGGGATCTAATGGGAAACGTTACTCGTACTTGGGGAGTCGGGTCTATTCCATTTTGGTTTATCCATGCCTTGACTCTATTGTCTTTATTTGTTGCAATATATATATACTTGTTGAGCCTTGTGGCTCACCTTGCTTATTCTTGTCATTCCAAGTAAGGGGTAAGCTATTGCTAAGGGCGAGTCCAATGAGGCTAGAGCCCGGGTTTAGTTGTGTACAGGGATGTCCCAGCCTCAAGATCTATGGGTGTAATGTTGAGGGCAAGAAATAGAGGGTTCAAATTGTTGTTAGAACCTTAGTGCCCTTTTATTTGAAAAATGTATGGGCAGTAAGCCCCAGATGATAATGTAAAGAGTGTGTAATATTTATTTGAGCTCCTATTGATAGTGAGCAAATGTGAAGATGTTTTATTTTGGCTCTTAATGATTAGTGAGCAAGTAATAAAAAAAAATTTAGATGGTGTTTATTTTAGTTTATTGTTCTTGTATCCATTTTGTGATGACCTCCTTTCAGATTTCCTTTACTAGTGGGATTATCTGGGAGAGGGCCGTTACACAAGACATGGGATATAGAGGATTCTTTAATTATGTCATGGTTATGGAATTCCATGAAATCAGAGGTTAGCTAGAATGTGATGTTCCTCTCAACTGCAAGAGCCATATCGGAAACATTGCAACAAACCTACTCCGAGAAGGATATTGCTCTAGTTTACTAGTTAAAGGTTCAAGTAACCTCCATTAAACAAACATCTCTTTTACTGGCTACTACAATAAGATGATAGGTTTATAGCTGAAAATCAACCACTATCGAGACTTAAAGATGAAATCCAGTGATGATATTCAAATTTTCTAGGAGGTCATGGAGTATGATAGAGTATTTGAATTCCTAGCAAGGTTGAACGGATAATACAACCAAATCAAAGTGTTGTAGATCTTTGGTAAGGATCCAATCCCAACCTTTTGTGAAATTTTTTCCATCATTTGAGTTGAGGAAAGTCGACTAGGTGTCATGTTGGAATCGCACACATCTGAAGCTTCAACGTTGGTGTCTCGAAGGGCTAGAGACAAAAGGAATAAGAGAGAGAGGATAGGTAACAACACTCAACTTGACTCTAAAAAATAGTCTATGGTGTATTTATTTAATGAGCCACACCATACCCAAGTTGCATGGGAAGGCACAAATTTTGGCTCGAACTAGGGGATTTGAGGGTCATGTATAGGGTCAAGCCAACATGACCCGCAAGGAAAAGACCCTGCTAGAACTAACAACTCAAAACAAAGAAGATTTTAAGGAGTTCAGCCAAGAGGAGATGAAAAGGCTGTGACACCTCTTAGAGTCACTTGAAAAAACTTTAGGTTCTTACTCTTTTGCCCGAGTCGATAAGTGTCTCTTAACTTAGGGCTTCACTTACTACACATTTGAATTTATGGGTAGTTGATTTGGGTGCAATTGATCACATGATTCATAATGTTGCTTTTTTGATTCCTATAAATCCACTCTAGGAAACCAAAAACTTAGGATAATACACGATTCTCCCATTATCATTGCTGGTCAAGGCAATTTTCATCTAACCCCCATGGTTCCCTTAAAGAATGTCCTACATATTCCTAAATTGTCCACTAATCTCATTTCCATTCACAAGATTACCAAAAAAAAAAACTTCATTGCAAAATAATCTTTTTTAACTCTAATTGTGTTTTCCAAGACCTAATATTGAGGAAGATGATTGAATTTGCTAAATAATGTGATAGACTGTACTACCTTGAAGATTTATAGGACTATGGCATAAAGGGAAACAAACCAACTTCTTTTCGATCATGTTTCTTTTTTTTGACATCCTTGAATAAAACCAAGGTTTGGGCATATAATCTTTGCCTTAAACACTATTCTTTCCTTTTGTTAAAGCATATGCTTCTTTCCTTATTTGGAGATGTTCTTGTTATCGATTTTCACTGTGATGTTTGTCAATTTTCAAAACATTGTTGTGTTTCTTTTCCTACAAAATTAATGAAGTGCAGTAAACCATTTTTTTTTATACACTCGAATATTTGGGAGGCTTTCGAAAATTCTAAATGTTAATGAGGCTAGATAATTTGTCTTTTTTGTAGATAATTGCCCTCGTACAACTTAGGTATTTATCATGAATGAAAAATTAGAGTTCAGTGTTCTATTTCCTTAATTCCACAACATCATTGCTACACAATTTCAAAAAAAAAAAAAATCAAAAGAATTCATTTTGCAAAGAATTATTTTAATTAAACCATTTTCTCATTTTTTCAAAGGGAAAGTATCATTCATAAATTTTTCTATGTTGAAACACTCCAACAAAATGGGGTTGCTAAACAGAAAAATCGCTATCTTCTAGAAGTAATTCGTGCCCTCTTATTTCAGTTTAATGTTCTAAATTTCTTTATGGAGAAGCAATTATAACACTTGCTTATCTCATTAACTGGTTTTCTTTTTAGAATCTTGAAAAATAAAAGTTCAATTTTAGTTCTTTGACAAAAATTTAAAAAATTCTTCCCCATCATGAGTATGTTCAATCGATTTGAATGCTAAAAATTTTTTCTACTCCCAATTATCAGCCACGTAATGCACAGTTAAGCAGCATACACAAAATTTTGATGACTTGGAAGTCCAAATATTAGTTGTAATAGTAAACTTACAATTAAGCTCATCCAATGATCGGTATAATTATTTTCTGTTTTTTGTTTGATAGACACTAAGAACATCTTCTCTAATAGGGTTTCTAGAGACGACATTGAACATTGGTTGAAGATTAATACAAAATATCTCAAAAAACTCATGCTCCACCACATTGAAGGGATAATTTTGCTTAAAGCAAAGAACAACCCCTCAAAATTGAAATAGTTATGCCGGCAAAGACAAGACGTAGAAGCAGATGAGACTGAGATTGAGGTGGGATTTTCTGTCGGCAAGTCGTTGTACTAATAATGTGATTATAGACCTTAGAACAAAGCCTACATGATTTTGATGTGATTCTCCTTCTCCAATGACCCTTAAATCTGCTACAGCCTATAGCGATTGCTGATGAGAAGTTACGGTTCGGTTGTGCGTTCTGAAAGAAAATTGAGGGCAGATTTGATGTAGAAGTTAGGGATTGATTTTGCTTACGGATTTGATGTAGATTTGATCCATGTTTCAAGTTATACTTTGGTTTTGTTTTGAAGAAAAGCGAAGTAAACTTTTGCTTACCTTCGGTGGTGAGTCTAGCGAAGTGGGCCCTGGGTCTATCCACATCCCATTGGTTTGTCCAGATCCAGTCTATTTATAGAGCGGATCTAATTGGTATGGTCCGAATTATAAATGGATCTGGGTGTCATGGATCTGGTATGGGTTGTGTCTGTGCTAGACCCCACCCATTGACAGGCTATATAAGTTTGCTAAGGTCAACTTTTCATCCAACTTGTTGGCTAAAGAGAAACGGCTAGGATTCTAGGTCTCTTTTATCTCAAGAGAAGTCAACCTCATTTTGTGAGACCTAGAAAACTATAAAAAGGGATTCACTTATTGATTTAAAGGATTCATACTCTTCGCCATTATGGCCTTGAATAAGGATTTTTCTTTGCATCTCTCTCTGTCTCTCTCCATTGATGGTCTTGTTGATTCTTTCTTGATCTAATAACTACTTGATGTGTTCTCAGAGGCTACTACTCATTTATGGCCATTCTTAGTCCCTCTTCCTTACTTGTTAATCTTTATACCCTACCACCATATATATCTATATGAACATAAAATGTAATGCAAATAGGAAGTTATTTTAGATCCCTAATCCTTTAGAAATTGAAAAACCAAAATGAATGAAAATTCTGAAAAATCCCTTGGCACTTTTTTGCCATCTCCACCCACAATGGGCTCTTACTTTTATGAACGAATCATTTACAAATATTAATAAATAGTGAGACAGCCTGATTTACATTGTTGGGCGATTATAGCAGAACGTTGATTTTAAAGAATTTCTCAGGCTCAGATTCTCCATCTCCATATCCCTTTTGAAAAAAACGTCAGCAAATCAGCATTTATGTTCTGGAACAAAGCAGTGAATAAAACGAATGCCATGCAATTTTTTAGCAGAATCTAAAGTAATATGATCAGTACATAGCTGGAAAGCATGTGTGAACACTCAATACATTGATAAACAAAAGATGGCAGGATATAAACTTGGTCCATATTAATACATTAGTAATTATTTCTGCGAGCGCTAGATACAGCTGAAGATGCATGTAAGAATAAATCATAATGAACATACAAAAATACATGTGATAACAATGTGAAACAAGGAAGCTCTGTCCTTAACCCCAAAGTGATATAATGTAGCATGCTCCATCTGCAGTGAACCTATTAGATCAGGATGAGTTATCAAATTTACAAGAAGGATGGTCCCGTAAAATTTTGGTTTGCAGTACCTTTGGCTTTGAGACTCCAGCCTGAACCAACATTCACTTATAAATAATAAATTTTATAAAATTACCTTTTCAGCTTATCCTGAAAGATATGACCCAAAAAGAAGTAAGTTATCTGAAACCAAGGATAAAAGAGGCATAGATAATCCGTTCCTGTTCTCTTGAACCATCTTTCTCCCTTTGTTCTTGATGCGTCCTTACTAGTTTCATTTCATTAGTCTCTCCTCATGTCCCTAAACTGCATGGGATAAGCTAAATAATCCTCCATGTGAATGAAGACACTCAGACCAGCCAAGTACGCAAGAGAAGTGTTCTAGCAGCTCTATTAATTCAGAAAGTCTATTGACTGTAACTCCTTACAAGTAACGTGGCTTTACCTAACTCAATGGTGCATTAGTTATAGCTTAGCTACAGTTAGTTACCTTTTTGTTATTCAGTTTCTCCTTTATTTCATCCTGTATATAAACACAATTTGGTATGATCTTTGTTTATCTGATATCATTCTTTGAATAAACTCTCTAGCCTTTCTTCTCTGTTCTTCCTCTCTCTGTTCATCTCTTAGTTCTCTGTTCTTGCAACAGCAAACTTTTCTCTTGATACTGCGAATTGCTATATGGTATCAGAGCCAAAGAGATCACCATGGCATCAGATCCAGTTAATTTCTCAAACTCAATGTCATGCGATTCAGATCAGAATCTTTCTTCAATACAATCAGGTGTCAATTTTTCATCTCTTGGGAAGGTATTAAATTTCAATCCAATCAACCTTGAATCTGATAATTACCTGTTCTGGAAGGCTCAAATTCTAGCCACAATTCATGCCTTTGATCTCTTATTTCCGATTCCAGAACTACTGATAAATTTGTTCAAGTTGAGTGTTTAGTTGGAAATGTTGAAAAGAAGATAAATGAAGAATATTTAGCCTGGATAAAGTCTGATCAACTTCTTAGTTGATTATTCTCAACTATAACTAAAGAGGTTTTAGCACTAGTAAATCATTGCGAATCTTCAGCTGAGTTGTGGACTGTCTTGAAAAATTTGTATGCTCAACAAACAACTGCCAGGTCTTTTCAATTGAACTCGGGAATGCATAGGTGCACTTTCTGTTAATGATTATATCTTAAAGATCACATCACTGAGCTATGCTTTAGCTGAAATTGGAGAACCAGTTTCTGATAAAGAACAACTCTTCAGAAGGTTCAATATTTGTTATTTATGCATGAACAAAATGAAATCAGCAGAATTCAGCTGGAAATTTGGGAGGAGCCTTTTCTGTCAATGTTGCTGCTGGTTCATTTTCACATAAAAAGAGAGGTGGAGGTAATATGAACAGAGACACTTTAATAGATCTGGAAGAGGTGGAGGAAGATCAGGAAATAAAAGGGCTTATTGTCATTAGCAGATCCATCCTGGTATGTAGATAGTAGAGCAACAAATCACATTACCTCAAACTTGAACAATCTTTCCATTCATTCTAATTATCGTGGTCCTGACAAAGTTACTGTTGGTTGTAAGAGGCTCTCTATTAATCATGTTGGTTGTAGCTTCTTACCTACACACACTCATCCATCTCAAACCCTTTGAAAAATGTTGGTTCTAAGCATTTCTAAGCTTACCCGAGATCATAATATTATAGCTGAATTTCATGATGATTATTGTGTTGTCAAGGACAAGAGATCAGGAGTTGTGCTCCTCAAAGGCAAGGTTAAAGATGGACTGTACCATATTCCTGCTAAAACTCAAGCTCAAGCTTCTTCTGCTGGTCATTCAATCAAATTCAAAATCATCTTCTAATTCCTTTTCAGTTGATTTGAAGTTACTTGCTTGTCATCTAATAAGTCTGAAGCTTTTATTGCTAAGAAAAATTCTATGTTACAACCAGGTTCAACTAATATGTCAACTGATGAAAACAATTGTAATCTCAGGCATGCTGGATTAGGCCACCCTTCTGTGGTTGTAATGCAACAAGTGCTTAATAAACAAACTTACTTTCCTTATTCAATTTTATCACTTCCTTTCTGTGCTCCTTGTAAAAGGGGAAAGCTTATCAGTTGCCTTTTAGTAAGTGCAATATTACTACACATAGTCCCCTAGAATTAAAGTAATCAGGATATTTAGGGACCTGCTCCTTTTGTTTCAACTGAAGGTTATTGTTACTATATCATCTTTGTTGATGCTTATGCTACGTATACCTGGTTGTATCCTCTGAAAACTCAAATTTGAGTCCTTAACCACATTTATTTAGTTTTACAAATTTGCTGAACTACAGTATGCTACCAAAATTATAAGCTTTCAAGCTGATATTGGAGAAGAATATAAAATTTTTCTTCCTTATCTTAAGCAACAGGGTATTTTACCCCAGTTTTCATGTCCTTGTACTCATCAACAACATGGTATACCTAAAAGAAAATCTAGACGTATAGAAGAAATGGGCTTAACCCTTCTTGCCCATGCTCAAATACCTTAAATTCTGGGTACGAGCTTTTCAAATAGCTTAACCTCGTTAATCTGCTTCCTTCATCAGTTCTTCATTTTACTTTTCCATTTTAGAAGTTGTATCACAAGCAACCTGATTATTCTTTCCTTATAACCTTTTGGTTGCACCAGCTTTGCTTATCTTAGACCTTATTCTAGACACAAGTTCAGTTTTCACTCTACCAAATGTGTGTTTCTTGGATATAGCCTGGTTCATCATGGTTATAAGTGTGAATCCTTTTTGGTAGAATATATATTCTCGGCTTAATTCTTTTTAGTACCTCCTCTGTAACTCCAAGTTTTACTGTTTAATACTTGTCTTCCTTCAGTTCATCTTTCTCAGCTTCCCTTCAAGTAGCACAACCATTTGATATTGTTCTTAATTCTCATTCCAACTCATCTCCAGTTAGTTTGCTTCAGCCTCTCATAATTGTTGGTATTTTATGAAGAAAGAAGAAAATGGAAAGGAAAAAAAATATCAAAGCGAAAATCGTATATTTTATTCAATCGTAAACTTCAATTTATACAACTAAAATATAAATTGAAATGAGCATAAAGAGGAGAATAATATGGCATAATATCCAGCCAAAACAACTAACAAACAATGTCAGATATTTGCTAATTTATTGGTTATGGATAATTCTAATTTATTTTGACTTCTTCAAACCACATCAGCAACTACTAAGTCAAAATTCAACACTCCTCCTTAACTTTGAGGCTGCAAATGCAAAGCATTTTAATTTTGGCATGTCTTGGATATAACATATGGGCATTTTATGATTTTATAGTTATGAGGCATAGGTATGGTTATGGGTTTTGGGGCATAGGCATTTTTTTTGGGTATAGGCATTTTTTTTTGGGCATAGGCATGGTTATGGTTTTTTTGAGTAGAGTTAAAATAACTCCTCCTCCTTATGTTGGTCAGCAGCAACTCTAGCTTCTCCTTCTTGTTGTTGTGATCTGCACACAATTGTGATGTGACCTAATTGACCACATTTGTTGCACTTTACATCGGGCCTCCACCAACACTTGTGTTGTGGATGATTGGTTTTTTTGCAGTAAGGGCAAGGTGGATAATTTCCACTATTGTTGTTTCCAGCATTTGCAAGCTTCTTGTTGTGATTCCAAACCTTTTTTTCACCGATGGGCCTTCTTTGTGCCTGGAAAGCTCCTTCGACGGCTCCTGCTATTCTCACAAGCCTTCTTTGTTCTTGAGCCTGTAAAGCATTAAGTAACTCTGCCAAGGAAATGCTTGACAGATCTTTTGCATTTTCTAGAGAAGAGATAGTGACTTCATACCTCTCTGGAAGTGTAACAAGTATTTTTTCAATGATTCTTTGATCAGGAAAATCCTTACCTAACAACCTCACCTTGTTAGCAAGGCTAAGCAACATGTCAGTGTACTCCTTCACAGTTTCTGACTCCTTCATTCTTTGCATTTCAAACTCTCTAATTAAGTTTAACACTTGCATATTCTTCACTCATTCATTGCCTTGGTATTCTTCTTTGAGATGATCCCAAATGGCTTTTGCTGAAGACAAGTTCATAATTTTTGTGAAAATATTGGGAGAAACTGCAGCATACAAGTAGGCCATGACTTTAGCCTTCCTTGTCTTCCTCTCCTTGTGAATCTTTATTTGGTTCACAGTTGGATTGGCTAGCAAATCAGCGACTACGTAATCTTCCTCAACTGCTTCCCAAAGATCTAGTGCCTTGAGATGGACTTTCATTTTAATAACCCATACTTGATAGTTGTCGCCACCAAATATCGGTGTTGCCGGCATTCCGTGACTTGATTCTGCTTCCATCTTTGTAGATTGTTGGCATGAATTTGAGTGTTTGTGAATATGGTTTTTTTTGTTTCTCTCAACTCACAGATCCCTCAAGAAAAATGCTCTGATACCACTTGTTGGTATTTTACGAAGAAATAAGAAAATGGAAAGGAAAAAAAATATCAAAGCGAAAGTCGTATATTTTATTCAATCGTAAACTTCAATTTATACAACTAAAATGTAAATTGAAATGAGCATAAAGAGGAAAATAATATGACATAATATCCAGCCAAAATAACTAACAAACAATATCAGATATTTGCTAATTTATTGGTTATGGATAATCCTAATTTAGTTTGACTTCTTCAAACCACATCAGCAGCTACTAAGTCAAAATTCAACAATAATTCCTCTTCAGTTTCTTCTGCTGTTTCTGTACCTCAACTACCTTTAGACTCTTCTACTGAGTCTAAGTCTTCTTCTTCTCTTCATCCTGTTTCTTCTTTCCATCCCTCACCATCTTCAGTTTTTTCCATCGACCCCATGCAAATTAGATCTAAGAGTGGTATTTTTAAACCTAAGCTATTTCCCCATCATTATCTCTCCACTACTATACTACTAGAACAAAAACATAATCTGTTAAGGAAGCTTTGCTGAGTCCTAAACAGTATCAATCTATGCATGAAGAGTACGCTGCTCTTCAAGCTAACAACACTTGGGAATTGGTTCCTTATTCCTCAGATATGCATTTGATTGGATGTAAGTGGGTTTTTAGGATTAAATATAATCTTGATGGCTCCGTGTTGAAATTCAGGGCTTGTTTAGTTGCCAAAGTGTTTTATCAGACTCCTGTTATTGATTTTTCTGAGACTTATAGTCCTATTATTAAGGCTCCTATTATCAGGGTTCTTCTTACTATGGCTGTCTCTTTTGGTTGGGAAATTACAAGTTGATATAAGTAATGCATTTCATAATGGGAATTTACAAATTGTCTATGTATCAAACTGAAGGTTTTCAGAGTTCTGTTATCCCTCTCATGTTTGTAAGCTGAAGAACGCTCTGTATGGTCTCAAACAGGCCCCTTGTGCCTGGTTTCATAAATTTAAGTCTGCTTTGCACTCTTGGGGCTTTCATAATGATGTTTCTGATGTCTCTTCTTTTGTTAAGCATATTAGGGCAGGAGTCTTGTATGCTTTAGTATATGTTGATGACGTACTTATAACTGGTTATAGTGATCCTTTGGCGTACTCTTTTATTAAAGATTTAGCTTCCACCTTTACTTTGAAGGTTCTTGGATCTCTTAACTATTTTCTTGGCTTTGAGGCTTATAGAGTGATTCTGGTTTGTATCTATCAGTCCAATCTGTTAGTCAAGACTAGGATGCAGGATAGCAAACCTACTTCTACTCCTATTACAGCTGGTGTTTCTTTCAATGAAGAAGGGGATCCCTTTTTCTATAGAACTGTTGGCTCTTTGCAATATCTTACATATACAAGGCCTGAGATTGGTTGCTCTGTTAACAAGTTGAGTCAGTTTCTTGTTTCTCCTAGATAGCAGTATTGGGTTGCTTGTAAATGATTGGTCAGGTATATTGAGGGCGCTATTGGGCTTGGATTGAAATTTAAACTTGCCTCAACACTTGCCCCAAAAGTGTTTACTGATGCAGGCTGTGGTTGTTGTAAACTGACCAGGCGTTCTACAGGTGGTCTTTGTGTTTATTTTGGTTGTATGGAGTTCTAGAAAACAATCTTTCATTGTTCGCTGATGGAGTTGCTGAAGTATTGTGGCTGGAGTCCCTTTTCTCTAAAATTGGTTTTAAGTAGCCTTCTAACTAAGCCTATTATTTGGTGTGACAGACTGCTGCCAAGAGTATAGCCTTCTAAGCCTATTATTATTTGATGTTCACTTCGTTCGAGAGAAGGTTTTTGCTGGGCAAAAAATAGTAAACAAGCCACAAACAAACACGGCCTTGATACCACTAAAAACCTTTAGACCCAACCACAAAGACTCAATCGGAAGCATAAACCATAAACAGAAAACATGCACACAGCAGAAAAAATGAGAAAGTAACACAGAGAGATTTACTGTGGTTCACCCCAAATCGGGGCTACGTCCATGTTGAGCTTTGGTGAGCAGAGTTCACTGCACTATATAAGAAAGGAGATTACACCCTCGGGAAAAATGACTCACAAATACTCTTTGTACATCACTAGTTCTCTAACAAAATGCTTGATAATCACTAATACATATTAGAGGCTCAACCTATCGAATCGAATTAGAAAACAAAGAAGAAAACATATACAGAGCTTTACAGAGCAAAAATGAAGGAACCCACAAGGCACCCCCTCGATTGATCGAGAAACCCTCCCATTTTTCCTCATTTATCTGGCTGTCACTTCAAATCCCGATATGAGAGATAAATAGTAATTTTGGATGGCTAGGATGGAGCTTCATAAAGGTAAGTTGGACGACCAAGGTTAGATCGTACAACAAGATCGATATTCCCACGGAAGAGAGCAATCAGGCGCCATCTGGAGACTAGGATGGTTGCCACATGGCCATCCAACAGGCGCCATAAGGGAGCTCGAGGCTGTCGATCGTGGCCCTCCACTTCCTTGACTCAAAACGGCATCGTTTGATGCTTCACCAATAACAATCTCTACCTTGACTCACACTCTCATATTCGTGTAGCATGCTTCCATTCTCACCTTCATTGCTTGTGTTGGTTTGGATTAACCAACTTCGACATGCAGCAAGCGCAAGCAGTGCTTGAACATAGCTGCAGTCACTACCTTTGTTCCCATGTCAGCTGGATTGTCCTTGGTGGGCACTTTAAGGATAGTAACAGCTCCACCAATTACCCGATCTCTTACAAAATGATATTTTACATCCACATGCTTAGTTCTTTCATGATAAATAAGATTTTTACATAAATAAATAACACTATGGCTATCAGAAAATACCGTGACCTTAACATGTAAGACATGGATTTCCCTTAAGAGACCTTTGTAATACCTCATATTTTTGTGAGATTGCCACGTATTTTAAGTAAGTTTAAAATACCGAAAAATGGGCTTGAAAGGGTAATTAGTTGCCGAATCAGCTGCAGGGAGTGCCCTGGAGCCTAGATGCTTAAGGAAAATGATGTGACATCGTCAAGCATCTCGAGGTATAATTTATGGCACATAAAGAAATTGGATCGGGAACAGTTCCCAGTACAGCTGAAAAGGCAGTTGTGATTTAGGTTGAAATATCGAATTATCGTACGGGGCAATCGAGAAGTTAACGAAACCCCGAGGAAGTTCATATTTGGTATGTAGAGCAACCCTTCAGTAGTTTTTGGAAGAAACAAAAGGGTTTGTAGCCAAAACGAAGATTCGGGCCTAAGTATAGTTTTTCGAAATTGATAGAGAGAGGTCGAAACGATATTTTTTTGAAAATCTTTAAGGGTCAAATGAAAGTTTTAGGACATTTCAAAGGGTTATGAAAGTCTTAGGGGAATTGTTCGGTTTTTGAGCTAGGGGCAAAATCATAATTTTTTGATATTCGGGTAAAAGTGTAATTTACCTAAAAATCAGGGGTTTTAGTGTAATTAGTCCTTTCTTCGGGGACTAAAATGCAATTAAAAATTGGCCTAGGGACCAAGTTGAAAAGGGTCTAAGTGCAATTACCTGAAAAGTTTGGGTCAAAGTATAATTATTGAAACCTTTTTTCCTAGGGGCATGAGAGATTAAGGATAAAGTCTCATGATGACTTTAGAGATAAGATGAAAGTTAATGATGACTTATTTCATAAGATTTGATGAGATTTGATTTGATTTGAATAAGATTTGATTGGATAAGATTTGATTTAGATAAAAAATAATTGCAGAAAATCTAAGAAGATTTGGAATGATTAGAGAATATCTTAGAAGATTTGGAATAATTAGAGAATATTTAGAAGATTTGAAATGATTGGAATATTTTGGAAGATTTACAAAAGATTTGAAATGATTGTGACTTACTTGGTGGCCAAGTTTCGAAACCTATAAATAGGGTGCTCATGGCCAAGGGTTTTCTCATTCTAAATTGTGATAAATTCGTGCTAGACAAGAGTGCTTCGAGCTTAGTGGATAGAGGAGAAGAAGCACTTGCTCAACGCGTGAAGGCGTGTGAGGATGTGGTTTGCTCAGAAGACTTAAGGATTTACACAAATTTTGAGGAATTTTGAAATTAAGTCAAGGTGAGACTCCTATACTCCAAATCCTATTTTTTGTTCTCTTACGTGAGACTACTATTGCATGAAACATGTTTTGAGTAACGTTTTTGTACGCAAAATCATATTGTTCTCTTATATGAAATCATGTTGCATAAATGAAATGTAATTTCTTGAAAAATATATATTGTTGGTTTTCAACTATTGCATTCATAAAATCCGTGTGGCCATACTATTCTACCTTTATGTTGTTGTTCGAGGGCAAAAGTCGGGATATCCCCCGAGAGGAGCTGTGCGTGCGCCATCGAGAAAGCTCTCGTGGGGAAGACTGTGAGTTTAAGGGATAACAGATGTGGTGTTTGAATGAGTTCTATGAGGTCAGGCCGAGGTGATCACATGGTTAGGGACTTCCCAAGAGGCGCTATGCGTGCGCCACTGAGAAAGCTCTCGTTGGAAGAAGTTGACATGTTCATGAGGCACTTCGGAGTAGTCCTCGTTGTTTTCTCATACGTTTTATATCTGTTCATGTATGTATATAAACTGTTTTGGAGTTCTCACTAGAAGGTTCATCTTTTAATTGGACTATGTCCCTGGAATATTCAAACGTTCCAGGTTCGACAAACGGTTCTAAGGGAAAAGAGATGGCTGAAGGATAAGTTCGTTTTGCTGTTTGTAACATGTTTTAGCATATCTTTATGTATGTAAGAGAAATTCAGTTGATGGGAACCTTAGTATGATTTGGTTATGTTGAGGCCTTTGGTTATCGCTTTCGAGAAATGATATCCATGTAATACGTTTGTAAACGTCTTGAACGATTTCTTATATTATAAATAAAGCATTATGGTTGTGTACCATATCAGGTTCAATCGAGCTTCCGCATTTGTAATGATATCACCTATCTTAGCTGTATGATTATCGGGTTTGTTAGGCTGAGAAGGTGAAATTAGGATTGTTGGAAATTTATGTGATGTATGTCAGCGATTGTGATATGGAAAAATTTCTATATTTCTGAAATCCTAAGTTATAACACGCCTAGAAAATTTGGGGTGTTACAACTTTGAAGCCAGATGGCTTCCTTGAAAGCATCAGTAACAACCACATACTCTGCCTCAGTGAAAGATAGAGCAACTAAAGGCTGCAGTTGAGACTTCCAATTGATGCAGTTGCCTCCTAAGGTGAAGAAGAAGGCTGTAGTGGACTTACGGGAATCCCTATCCCCTGCAAAATCTGAGTCTACAAATCCCATTAAGTCAAGAGTATCACCTCTTTTCTCAAAATTTAAACCAACACTTAAGGAATCGTTAATATATTTCAACACATATTTAAAGCCTCCCAATGAATTTTCCCAAGGTTAGACATAAACCTACTGAGTGGAGATATAGAATATGCAAGGTCTGGCCTGGTACTTATCATTGAGTACATTATGGTTCCAATCACATTAGCATATGGTATGTTTTCTATTTTAATAATTTCAGATTCAGAAGATGGACACTGAGATTTAGACAAAATAAATATCCAGCTAAGGGAACATTAATAGGTTTACACTCAGCCATGCCAAATTTTTGTACAATTTTAAACAAGTAGTCATGTTGGTGTATTTTCAAACTGTTTTTACTCTTATTTCTCTAAACTATCATTCCCAAAATTTTCTTAGCAAGTCCTAAGTCTTTCGTGTCAAAATTTGTAATTAACAAAGATTTCAATTCACATATTTTAGACTTAGACTTGCTAATTAACAAAATATTATCTACATACAAAATGAGATAAACAGGGATATCATAAAGCATATAGTAAAAACAACTATCATATTTACTTCCAGTAAAACTAATCTCAACAGTGAAATTATCAAATTTTTTGTACCATTGCCTAGAAGATTGTTTTAATCCATACAATGATTTTTTAAGTAAATAGACATGTTTAGGATGATGAGTGTCAATATATGTAGCAAGTTGTATAAATGAGTTCATCAAGATCACCATGTAGAAATGCAGTTTTGACATCTAATTGTTCAAATTCTAAATCAAAATGCACAACAATAGCAAGCATCATGCGAATAGTTTTGAATTTAACCACAAGTGAAAAAATTTCAGTATAGTCTATTCCTTCCCTTTGTGAAAAACCCTTAACTACTAATCTTGCTTTGTATCTTAAAGGGTCAGAGAGAGACATACCTTCTTTATGCTTGAACAACCACTTACACTTAATCAACTTCTACTTATCAAGCCTTGGGACCAGTTTCCAAGTTTCATTCACCTTTAAAGATACCATCTCATCATCCATGGCTTGTTTCCACTTAGAGCAGTCATGAGAGCTGATAGCCTCTTCATAGCAAGATGGCTCACTGCTTCTCATCTCCATACCTGCTATTAAAGCACAAAAAATTAAGTTTGAGTATGCATATCTAGCAGGAGGTCTAATAGTCCTCCTGGTTTGGTCTTGGGCCAATTGATAATTGCTAAGGTCTTGTTGAGGAGTATCATGCTCCTCAGCCTCAAGGTCATCAGCTTGGGCCTCATGATCACTTCCCTGATCAGAGATTTGTTCTTGGGTTGAGGAATCAACTTGTGTGTTAGGGACTTGAGAAATGAGAGCAGCAGGAAGATCCTGTTGCTCCACCTCAATTTGGGTACTACCACCTATTACAAAGTCATCAAGGATGCTAGGTTTGGGGTCATCTTCAGTGTTACTAAGTTTGCATGGGAAAACTGATTCATTGAATATTACATCCCTACTCATAATTATTTTAACTCCACCTGAATTTCTATCCCATAACCGATAACCCTTGGTCCCATCTTTATACCAAACAAAGACACGTTTAATGGCCCTAGGGTCTAATTTTCCTTCTAATTGGTGAGCATAGGCTTCACACCCAAAGACTCTTAGATAAGTTAAGTTTAATTTTCTCCTAGTCCATGTTTTCTCAGGGCACCTAAGGTTGGTCACTATCAAAGGGCTCCTATTCACTAATTGAGTAGCAGTAGATAAAGCTTCTCCCCAAAAAGTTTTAGGCATTCCAATAATAAATAAAAGGCACCTGACCTTTTTTAATAGGGTTCTATTCATCCTCTTAGCAACTTCATTTTGCTGAGGGATGTTCTTTACTGTCCTATGCCCAAATATGCCATGGGTGTTGCAACATTCATCAAACTCCCTATTGCAAAACTCCAATCCATTGTCTGTTCTTAGAATTTTAATATTTTTATCAGTTTGGTTTTCAATTAAGGTCTTCCATGTTTTAAATTTTTCAAAGGTTTGATCCTTAGTTTTTAGTAAAAATATCCAAACCTTTCTAGTAAAATCATCAACAATGGACAAGAAATATTTGTTACCACCCTGAGAGAGGATTTGGGAAAGACCCTAAAGGCTTACATGTAAGTATTCCAGGCATGCCTTCGCTAGGTGAGTTCTTTTTTGGAAGCTCAACATGTGTTTCTTACCTAGAGTACAAGGTTCATAGAAGCCAAGGAGTTTGCAGACACTAGACCAAGGTAATCTTGGTTTGACAGTGCTTACAGCCCTTTCTGGCTCATATGACAAGTCTTAAATGCCAGAGATCTGTTCTATCAGATTTAGCTACACATGCAGATGATATATGACAATAACCATTCAAGACATATAATCCATGCTTCTTAATACCGGTAATAACCAGATCATCATTTTTGAACACATGGATGAAACCATTTTCAGCTTTATAAAAAAACCCTAATTCATCCAAGGTACCAAGAGAGATCGAATTTCTTTTTAAACCAGGCACATATCTTACATCATTTAACATTCTGATTTTGTTATCATGTAATTTCAGAGAGATATCACCTATACCTTGAATACTAATGAATGATTATTTCCCATATAAACAGTTCTAGTTTCTCTAGTGCTAAAGTTTTGAAACCATTCAATGTTTGGACACATATGAAAAAAGCACATTGAATCCACTATCCATTCATTAGCAGTAGAAGAACATGATACATTTAAAACTTCAGCTAAAGCATTAGAGCTACTAGCAGCTATAGTTGCATTCCCCCATTATTTCTGTTTTTTAATAAAATCATAACAGTATTTCTTGATGTGTCCCTCCTTCTCACAGTGATAACATTTCCATGTAGTTTGCTTTTGTTTTCCCTTCTTTTCTTTTTGTTTACCCTTAGGTCCCAAACCCCTATTCTGATCAGTGTTAAAATCATTGTGCCTTTTTTCAAACTTTCTTTAACAAACAGATTATTACCAAGCCTTTTAGAAGTATGTAATTCTAATTCCATAGCCTTAATTATAGAGATTTCAAGTTCTAAAGTAGGCACAATACCAGTATACTGTAAAGCATGTTAAGCACATTATAATCATCAGATAATGAATTTAACAGTATCATTGCCTCACTCAGTACCCCTTAACAACAATGTAAGTTTAGTAAATTCATCTATATTTTCATCCATAGATTTTGATGCATTCATTTTGAAATTGAATAGCATGCCTTTCAAATAAACTAAATTAGGAGCAGAAACGACAGCATAGAGAGATTCAAGTCTATTCCAAAGATTAAAAGGGTTAGTCATACCGTCTACCTTTCTAATCACAGTATCCCCCAAATGGAGGAATATCAAATTGAATGCCTCCTCACTTATCTCATTGGTCCTAGCATTTTGCTCATTGGACCATTTTTTATCATCTGGCTCCATTGCAATAAGCACTTTATGATTAGAGAGTAAAACTCTCATTTTCTTTTTCCAATTGTTGAAATCTCCTTTCTCATCAAATATTCCGATTTCAAATCGAGTTGTTGTCATCTTTGCCTTGCACGAAGGTATCCTAAGAAAACCCTAAACACTGACAGAGACACACAGTAAACACCCACTAACCGAGACTCTTCAGAAAACCCTAGAGATTCAGACAGGACGATCGGCACGAAGAAAACCCTAGATTTGAACACATCGACTTTGAGAGGATCAAAAACCTAAACAATGCGTATCAAAGAAATGGCTCTGATAGCACTTGCTGGGCAAAAAAAATAGTAAACAAGCCACACACAAACACAGCCTTGATACCACTGAAAACCTTTAGACCCAACCATAGAGACTCAATCGGAAGCATAAACCATAAGCATAAAACATGCACATAGCAAAAAAAAAGAAGAGAAAGTAACACAGAGAGATTTACTGTGGTTTGCGCCAAATCGAGACTACGTCCACGTTGAGCTCTAGTAAGAAGAGCTCACTGCACTATATGAGAAAAGAGATTACACCAACGAGAAAAACGACTCACAAATACTCTCTATACATCACTGGTTCGCTAACAAAATGCCCACTAATCACTAATACAGATTAGTGGCTCAACCTATCGAACCAGAAAACAAAGAAGAAAATATATATAGAGCTTTATAGAGCAAAAACGAAGGAACCCACAAGGCACCCCCTCGACTAATCGAGAAATCCTCCAATTTTTCCTTCTTGCTTTGGCTATCACTTCAAATCCCGATGCGAGAGATAAATAGCAATTCTGGACGGCTGGGATGGAGCTTCATAAGGTAAGTTGGATGGCCAAGATTGGATCGTGCAACACGATCGATATTCCCACGAAAGAGAGCAATCAGGCGCCATCTAGAGGCGAGGATGGTTGTCACGTGGCCATCCAGCAAGCACCATAAGGGAGCCCGAGGTTGCCGATTGTGGCCCTCCACTTCCTTGACTCAAAACGACATCGTTTGATGTTCACCAATAACAATTTTCAATGGTGATGTTGAGGTTTGATATATTCCTTTAGAATATAAAGTGCTGATATCTTCGCAAAGAGTCTTTCTGCTTGTCGATTCCAATTTCTTTGTAGCCTTTCTTCTCTGTACTCTCTCTTTCTCTCTGTGTTCATCTCTTACTTCTCTATTCTTGCAACATAGAACTTTTCTCTTAATACTGTAAAGGGAAATTCTATCCCCGGCCCGTCAAATTACTCTTCACAGCCCACACCATGCAAAATTCTACACTAATTTTAAAATTCTCATTTTAGCCCCATAGCCCACTACCTCCTCCGACCACCCCAACCGTCGCCTCACCTCTCTTTTTCTCCTGCACCACAAACACACATACACACAAACACACCACACACACTCTCCCTCCCTCTCTCTATGCAATGGTTGTGAGCCGTATCAAAGAAAGAGAGAGAGAGAGACAAAGAGTGGGTCGGCTGCCATGCCTGACCCCCCCACACACACACATACACCATATATATATATATATACACACACACACACACACATATATATACACACACACATGATTTCATGGCTGCGGCTGCCATGGCCGACCCACTCTCTGTCTCTCTCTCTCTTTCTGATACGGCTCACGACCATTGCACAGAGAGAGGGAGAGTATGTGGTGTGTTTGTGTGTATATGGTGCGGGAGAAAAAGAGAGGTGAGGCGACGGTCGGGGTGGTCGGAGGAGGTAGTGGGTTGGGGCTAAAATGGAAATTTTAAAATTAGTGTAGAATTTTGCATGGTGTGGGCTGTGAAGAGTAATTTGACGGGCTAGGGATAGAATTTCCCTACTGTAAATTGCTACACAAGTTGTTCATGATAGGGATAGAATTTCCCTACTGTAAATTGCTACACAAGTTGTTCATGATGATTGGAATTGACGATATATTCATTATGTAATGACAATATGTCTGGTTCACATGGTTATTATATCTGTACCTGCTAGTTAATTCCTTTTTATAGTTTCAAGGTGTTTGGGACTTGTATTCTATTCTATTGCATGCTTCGTTTGTTAGGATCGGCATCTTCAGGTCTTGTTGGACTCTGGCCGCCAAGAAATGCTGTATTGTCTTTGCATGAAAACTGTTATAGATCATAAACTACACAGCGCAGCAGGCAGCAGCATGCTGATTGCGTATTCAATGGTCAAGAGAGACTTGTGCTTCCGAGCTCTTTCAACTTTTAGGTGCCTGTTACTAATATGCGTGTATATATCAAATTCGCTAAATGGAAAATTGATAATTTCATACAAAAATCTTTCATCTATAAAATCGGTGGTGGCTTTTGTAATTGATTTTGATTTTTTTCCTTTTCAATATTAACAAAGTCATTTTATTCCTATGAGATTTTGATGGTATTAGCATGATTTCTTATACTCACTGGGTTTGCTCCTAGTTTATGGACAACATTTGGAGCTTGGGATGCCTTCAAAACTGCAGCCTGGTGTTTTGGTGGTTTTCGGGAGTTTCTGGCCGCGAATCTGTATTTGGAATCAAATTTGCTGAAATACTCTTTCCCTTTATTTTTGGCCTTTTCTTTTTCTTTCTTTTTTTTTTAAACAAATTTCCGGTTTTTATTTTTATTTTATAAGAGGTCACGTTTTTTCTTTGCACGGACTTTTTACAATACAACTGTGTGATCAGGTCATGTTCATGCATCTGTGAACCAAAGCAAACAATACTCTTGTTAAACATAATCATTTCAAGACCAATTTAGTTCCTATTTGTTTTTAATTTATATTTTGATAACAAAGTTCACATTCTGCCAAAAGTAATAGTCAAGAGGGAAAATCCATGCTATTCAAAACACAAACACCCTCATCTCAAGCAGGTAATTTTAGCTACTTTGGCGAGGATAATCAAGAACTTTTCTTTCTTTGGCAAAAAATATGATTCCACTTAATAGTTGCAGAACATACACCTTTTTTAATAGTATAAAGAGTTAAATCGGAGTTAAACTGATCTTAACAAAGTTAAACACACTTAAAAGAATCTCGATATGATTTCGTGATAGCATTATGAGTCCCCTTTCGCCCTTTAAACCCAGATATACACATGGTAGAAGACCGCATCACATCAGGACTTAAAAGGGGAGAGAAGAAGCTAGGGGACTCAAATACAAAAACTCTAGCACAAAAATACAACATCCAGCTATCTAGACTACCAAAGTGACAGTACCATAGGTTTTCACCAAAGAGAAAAGATTACATGCGTTTGTGTGGGTAGTTGGCACTAGAGTCCAAACTGCCTGAAGTGGAATAACCATTAGCAATAGGCATGGACAATGAAATAGGCATCTCGGCACATTATTTGGCATTATAAATGGGATTTTGCTCATACATAGCATAGCATCAAGAGAGCTTTGATTTCTCAAAATGTCTGTTTCAATGGTGTTGCCAGCAACTATCTCCGGAAATGAGAGCTCGCTCATTCTCAAAAATTCCTTCAATGGTCTCAGAAATCCCATAAAAACGCCATCGAGATATGTTAAACTTGTTTCTACCAAAGTTCAGGAGACTCACGTTGTACACTCACCGCTTGTGCAGCCACTACATGTTGAAGAATCCACAGGCAGCCCAGACAACTACCAAGTTTCAGATTTTCAATTCGAAGAATACATGAAGAAGAAGGCAATTGACGTGAACAAAGCGCTAGATGAGGCAGTTCCATTACAGGAACCGGTAAAGATTCACGAGGCTATGAGGTACTCTCTTCTTCCTGGGGGAAAGCGTGTAAGACCGGTCCTGTGCATCGCTTCCTGTGAGTTGGTGGGAGGAGATGAGTTGCTGGCGATCCCTATGGCTTGTGCTGTGGAAATGATCCACGCCATGTCACTTATCCACGATGACCTGCCATGCATGGACAACGATGGCCTTCGGAGAGGCAAGCCCTCCAACCACAAGGCTTTTGGCGAAGCCATGGCTATTCTAGCTGGTGATGCTCTCCTTTCCCTTGCTTTCGAGCATGTAGCAGCGAGGACTGTTCATGTTTCACCTGACCGGGTGGTTAGAGCAATTGCTGAACTGGGTTCAGCGGTTGGGTCAGAAGGGCTTGTGGCGGGGCAAGTTGTGGACATTTGTAGTGAAGGGAAGCAAGTGAATTTGAATGAGCTGGAATACATTCATGTGCACAAAACAGCCAAGCTCCTGGAGGCTTCAGTAGTATGTGGGGCGATCATGGGAGGAGGGAATGTGAATGAGGTGGAGAGGCTGAGGAAGTATGCTAGGTGTATTGGGTTGTTGTTTCAGGTGGTTGATGATGTTTTGGATGCCACCAAGTCATCGGAGGAGTTGGGGAAGACTGCAGGGAAGGATTTGGCCACCAATAAGGCGACCTATACGAAGCTGATGGGCCTGGACAAGGCTCAGAAGTTTGCCAGTGAACTCTTGACCAAAGCCATGGAAGAGCTTCACTACTTCGACCCAAAAAAGGCTGCACCACTATATCACTTGGCTAACTACATTGCTCATAGACAAAATTAGTCTATTGTAAGAATTGTTCTCTATTTTGCTTGCTGGAAAGGGGGTGTATAATGTATGTAAAAGTGGAACAAATATTTGTTATCCAGTGCATATAATGCAAGTAATTCTACACATATGCAAGTAATTTTTGTGTAAATTATTTTGTTGAAATTTCTAAAAAACAAGAAAAAAATAAAAGCACAGCCCCAATCATCAAATCCAGTTAAGCTCATATGCACAACCTATGGGAGAAATTGAAAGTTTGCCCTTTAATTTGGGCAAATGCATTGAGCCGATGATATGTACAATTAAACAAGAACTAGATTTCGTTTCAAGGCTAGTATACAGACCTTATCAGTAGCTTACAGTATTAAGCCTTTCTATTATTTCTCTCTCCCGTAGAAATGTAGACAACAAGAGTTGAAGGTCAGATGACTAGCAGGAATTAACCCATCACTTTTGGTCGCCAACCCTCAATCACATCCTGTGTCAATGCCCGTGTTTTGACAAATGAATCCATGGAGAATATGGTCTGCATTTAAAGATTTGTACAAAGGAATAAAAACATATTGGCAAAAAACTATCCACCGTTAGCTGTTCACATAAATTAAGGCATGAAACAATCTGAAATGAGCACTAAATTTTTATGGAAAGACAACATTTTCATGACAGATTGGCAACTAGAACCGATTAAAAACCAAGAGTTCCCATAATACATTAACGAAAGTCTGTGTGTAATGGAGAGGGTAAGCTAAAAAACTTGTAGTATAGTGGAGAGTGTAACTAAAAAAAAACTAATATAAACTTAAAACCTGCAAAATAATATGATGAATGCTTGCAATATACAAGTAAATGTGTCCAAGGCTGGACTTATTTACCTTCATGTAGGACTTCACATAAGGAAGTGAATCTGGAACAGACCAATTTTTGTAGTGCCCCAGTGCAATCTCTAAGTGGTATAGCTTTGGTCCAAGGGACAAGTCTGCAGCAGATACTGCTTTTCCATTCACAAAAGGGCCCTTTTAAACAAGAACAGAGCATAAATATGAGATGCATTCTTTTCTGTTTTACTTCATAAAGAATATAACTCCACCTACAGATTCTTATCTACTATTGGTCCCAAGCCTGAATAAAAGAGGAGGTTGTGTTAAGTAGCCGACAGTCAACATAAAACTCATCAAATAAATAAAATAAATATGAATTCTAAACAAATGAAAAACTGTTTGGTGAGAGACACTTAGGTTTGATATTAAGTATAGGAGTCTTACAAAAGATATAGCAACGGATAGAAATGAATAGAAATCTAGAATTTATGTAGTGGACTACTGGAATAAAAGATTGACATGTTGTAGTTGTGTTCAAAAAGAATATAATAATCAATGTGATGTTTTTAATCTCCCCATGCACTTGGGAAAAAGAGATAATGTTGTAAAGAGATGAACAAATGAACAAAGGACAGCAAGTAGCTGCCAGCAGAAGTTGACTGCCCAAGTATACGACAAACTTTAACGCTATTTTGATAGGATGGGGACAGGTGGATGTTAAGGTGAATAAGCTTCAGTACTTGAAGGCCAATATTATTCCCAAACAAAGAAATAAACATAAGAATGCAAAAAAGAAATAAACATAATCTAATAATGATAATGTCATAACACATGACTCACATTTTCTTTGAGATAATCATTGAAAGCAGTCAGTTCGCCGAGCAATGCTTGCTCTGTTCCATCATTGGGGTCTTTGCTTTTAAGAAAACCAATGAAGGTGGAAAAGATCTTTGATCCACTGCAAAAGAAGATTAAATACATGAAAGCAGTTGTTTCTCACTATATCACAATCAGTTGTTCTGCATTACCTGAGAATGCAATTTGACATCAACTTGAGAAAAACAATGTAATAAAATAGATGACAGGAAATACAATTCTTACAGATGTGCAAAGTTGACAGCTCAGTAAAAGGGAATTCCTAGTACCCGAGACTCCCCATTTTGAGAGGTTAGAAGACAATTCTTTTTTGTACACAATCTTACCCTTGTTTTCTTTTTTTGCAAAGAGATTGTTTCTATAACTTGAACCCATGACCTTTCAGTTACAAAGGAGCAACTTTATGTTTGACAACTCAGTGTACCACGTTATTCTAAATGCTCATTCAATTAACTAAGACACCTAGGTATGTGTTCAGTCACATAATAAGTGGGTGGATGCCAAAAATGTCTACTATTGGTGAAAGTAAAATGTCCAATTTAGATTCTCCAAACTTTTATTAGAAGAGGATCCGAGGCAAATTTTAAAGATACTTATCATGAACATGTGCTACAATATAATTGCCTGCCAACTACATTTCCAAGAAAAACTAAGTTTGATCCTGATTTCCTCTTATTTATACCATATTAGAGATGGGCATTCAAATTCCATTTTCCTTCTTATCTTATTCACTCAAAACTTCTCAAGTCACAAATCCTATTTGCATATTTCAACAAAACATTTGGACATCAATGTGAACACTAAAGTTGTGGCAAACTTCTACTAGGTCAAATCCATGCTCAGTTGGGAGGCTTCTCAACTTGTATTTCAGAGCATCTACAAGCAATAGAAAAACTGAAATTTTCCAGCTCAATGCAGCTCATAAAGCAGCAAAATGCTAACTACTTGTGAAAATCTCAATCATAAACTCCACTCCAAACTCATTTAGCAGCAAGCTCAATGATGTGAGCAAGCATGCACTAAAGGAAACTGAACATACACTGAAGCCTTCTCTGGCGGTGTTGCCAAAGGTGGATTAGGGAACTTCTCTTCCAATGCTTGGGTGATGACATCCGAATCCGCAATCCACTTCTCATCAATTTTTATCACTGGAACTTTACCCTCTGGACTTATCTCCAAGAACCTAGACTCAGAAAATGATAGCGTAAGGTCAAAACCTCGAGCAAGACGAGGTGTTCCCATTGCATATATGGGAAACAGGTAAATCAAAATTAGTTGACATAAGGACCGATTACTATAATTCATTACCACTCTGGTTTTTTGGCCAGATCAACCAGCTTCATGTCATAAGGCAGATGCTTCTCCTCCAGAGTCAGCAAAACCCTTTGCGTAAAGGGGCCTGAAAGAACAATAACACCAAACAATTATAAATCCAAGTTTGGTTCCTGACAAAATACTGGAAAGTAGGAACTGAAGATGAAAACTTTAAGGGACTTACAGTCGCCGAGCTTGTTAGGGGTAGTGAGGGAAGCTTTGACGCAGACCTCGAGGGGGTCGGAGACGGCCGAAGAGGACACGGTGAGGCTCCTCTTGATCGTACGTCGCCTCCTGTGGCCCAAATTTGAGGTCAAAATGGGGCGGCTGCGAGCGAAATGGAGGTTGCCGGCAAGGTTTTCGATGGTTGTCGCAAGAGGCGAGGCAAAGGGATGTAGCCTGGCGGTCGACATTGCCTCCCCGCTGCGGCTCAGCTTCGATTGGATTGCTACCTTTTGTTCTTTGGCCTAAGCGCCGTCAGATATATATATTGATTCTGTTCCTTTTGCCGTTGATGAGTGGACACGCCGACAGTTGAAGCAAAGAATACTAAGATATTACGTGTTGCCCTCGTGGTTTGGGCTGGATATACTTTTACCCCCTTACATTTAATAAAATGTTACAAATAAGCCCCTCAGTCGAAGTGTAATTTATAGACAATAGGCAGTGCGAGTGTCTGTAAATGAACAGAGGCATTACTATGGTCAGTTTAATTTGGATTTGTTTAAGTTTATTTTTACTTATATAAATAAATTTGGATTTAATTTTTAAATTTAATCAATGAATGAGTTAGAATTTGAGTTTTAAGAATGCTTAATTTGTTTCGACTAACATATAAGTTTGTTTAAGTACTCAAATGTTAAAGGTTTGGGCTCATTTGTAAATAAGGGTGACAAAATTACTCGTGTCTCAAATATTCGAGGGGTTCGACTCGAATGGGCACATATAAGAAAAGTTTTTACATTGTAAGGGTGAGTATATGAGAAATTTGTGCTTGTTGGCAAGCATGAGGTGGACACAGGTTTTATGGTATCCACCTTGTAGGGATGCCTATCCCATCCCCATTAACTTATATTTTTTAATTTTGTATTTTCATCAAATAATCATCTTAATTAAAATTAAACTGCTTATTTCTAACTTTTTAGAGATTGACTCCTTGTCTTCTTCTTCTTCTTCTTCTCCAATTCAGCAATTCCCAACCCAAGTCCAATGAACAACTTCTCATCTTCTCCAATTCTTTTTCTTAATGACTATTGCTCACACTGCAAAGAAACTGTTGCTTATTCTACCAAGGTTAAGGCACCTATCTCATCTTTTTCTTCCCTGACCATAACGACTTTTTGTCTTCTCTGGTCTTCACTACATTTGTGATGGTTATGAACGCCGCTTTCATCCACCTTAGCCCACAGTTTAAAGTCTTCCCTTTGTTTTATTAATTTATTTTAGGTAAAAAATGTTGACAACAATCTTAAATGCTAAACATGATCGTTCTATCCAAGATCATCAATGTCTTCCACTAGTTGTCATCTTAAATATGGACTCTCAAGTAAGCATTGATTCAAATCCAACTTTGGCCAAACCAACTACTTGTTTAAGTCCAATTGAAGAACGAGAAGAAACAGGCCGAAAAAAGACAATTGAGATCAATCTATGGACTCATTTCAATAGACAGAAACTTGACAGGAAGTGGAAAACAATTTGTAATTATTGTAAGAAAAAACTTGGAGAAGACACAGCCACTTGAAATATCATTTCAAAGTTTGTCCATTGAGGACTCAAAAGGACATAAAATAGATATTTTTGAAACTCTAAAATATATATATATATATATGTGTGTGTGTTGTTTTTTTTATTTCTTAATAAGGTTCGAGGCTATGATGATTTTTTGGGTGAGTTTTAATCTTCATAAACTTCGGTTCGAGATAGAAGAACCCAAGTCCGTCACCATTTTTTTAGGCAGCCTATTTTAGAAGTCGGGCCACAAGCCCACTCCTCACTTTGAAGGAGAAATGGGCTTCGGCCCATTCACTTAAGTAGGGGTGAAGCCCACTTATCTTAGCCCATTAGCCCTCATATAAAAGGGCATTCTTTGCCCTCTTTTTGGCCAAACCCTAGCCCTTTCTCTCGTGTTTCATTTTTTCTTGGCTGATAGCTTCATCTCTTTTTTCTTTGTTCATTTGATTATGAGAGGGGTTTTCTTGCCTTCTGGGGTTGATCCATCATTCCATGTATACAATCGTCTTTCCTTGCGTGTGAACGGCAATCATTCGATGTCGATTGTAATCTTTATATATTTGAGATTGAGATCTTCTTTTGGGGTAAGCTTTTCTCTTGACTTTGTGTTTTCTACTTTGTCTTTGTGACTGATCTACCTTCTATGGTAACTTACTATGAGTGGTTTTGATCGCTTGGATGAGAGAGGATTTCATTGAGTTCAGCCGAGAGGTGTTTGGGCTTTCTGGGCTTATGGTTTGAGAGCTTTGTTTGTGGCTTGTGGTTCTTATTCGTTGGCATTACCAAGAATGGTGACTGGTTCTTTCAGATCTGAATCTTGAACGTTATTAAACAATGAGTTTTCATTATGTTTCTTACGTTCTTTATTTTGATCTATATTTAGTTCGATTTATTGCACTAACCCTTTTTGTTTTGTAGAGATTTTTCGCAATAATATGAATGATGGTAAAGTATCTCTTAAGGCATATAATTTTGATCAAGATCATGCAAGGAAGAAGTTTGCTAATATGATCATATTACGTAAGTATCCCATATTAATTGTTGAATATGTTGGGGTTAGAAGATTTGCAAGTAGTCTCCAACCCATGTGTTGAATTAGTTGCATGGTTCTTTGAATTAGTTGCATAATTCTCTATAATATTGTCGTAAGTTTCGATGCTTAACAGAACAAACTTAAAGATTGTAAAATGAACCCTTGAAATTTAATTTTTTTTAAACAATTGAAAGACTTTAGAAAGTGTTACTCGAGTATTTGTCTAAGTCAAAATATGTTACTCAACTATCTAAGTCAAATTCTAAAGATATAGATAAGTATTATTCGAGTATTGAGAAATATTACTCGAGTATTTTACAAAAAAAAAAAGAAGATTACAAATTTAATCAAGTATCAATCTGTACTACTTGAGTATTTTATTTAAAATTGCTATCACCACTAATATGTAGAGTTCAAGCATTTAAAAGAGAGGTTTCATGCTATTACAACACACTTTGTGGATGACTTTTGAATTTTATATAGTCGAATAGTGAGGTAATTTACATTGTTAAGTATATACATATTTTGTAAAACTTATTTCATATTATATTTAATTTATTATGCGTACTCCATTTTGTTGCAATCATCTTTGACTTTGATTTATGTTAAAACATTATTAACATTTTTTTCTATTTTGTGTAGATTTATCTATGTGCCTTTCCACACAAATCTAGGTACTTTGTTGTAGTCTTATTGATTGATTGATTGGTAGGAATCTTGATACATAATTATCCATATTGGCAATAAATAATTGTTCTATTAATGACTTACTAATTACCATGTTATCTAAATTTATTATTTATTACGATATTTAAAAAAGTACTTTCTAAGATAGTATGATTGGGTGGAAAGTCACTTCATTGCGTTGTTTTGCTCATATTTTGAATTTGATTTTTTAAGATGGATTAAAAGAAATTACTGATTAAAAATAATGTGGCTTATTAAATAACAACACAAAAAGAAATACAAAAGTTTAAGGAATTGGTACGTCAATCAATCGAGAGTTGATTTCCCTAAGAAGTTAATTTTTTATTGTAAGACTAAGTGAAATTATACCTATTTGATGTTCATTGTTGCTTTAAGTTATAAAGATCCCTTTAGACGCTTAGCTTGATGTGAATCTTTATACAACAATGAGATATCTTCAAGTGATTGGGAATCGGTTAGGGATATTTGTGAGAGATTGAAGGCGTTTCATAGTGTAATTGAATTGTTTTCTAGAACAAATTATCCTACAATTAATGTTTGGTTCTAAAAAATATGTGGGATTAAGTTAGTTTTAAATAGTTGGCTTCATTATGATAATCTAGTCGTAGGAAAGGTGGCAATAAAGATGACTTATGAATTTGATATGTATTGATCTAAAATTAGAAATGTTAGTGTTAGGAAGAATCCTAAATCCTAGATACAAGTTGGCACGTAGCATTGCAGTATAATTTTCTTTAAATATATGAAAATCAAGTTGAATGTGAAATTAATAGGATCAAATAAATGTGTGTAGATTTGATTGATTAGTATAAAAAGAAGTTGAGGAATGAGCTTGGAAGGCATCACTTTCAATCTTCAATCAATTTTCTTTTTCTCATTCAAATATTATTACAAATGATGATCTAGAATTTCACATTGCCAAATTTGTTGCCTTCGTTGCTTCTTTGTCTAGCTCAACAAATTTTAAGTCTTGAGTTTGATAACTATCTTCGAGAGACTCTGATACTTGGGAGTCTTGAGTTTGATATATTGGGTTGGTGGAAGAATATCCTCAAATATATCCTATATATTTTAAAATTAGTGACTAGAGATGTCTTGGCTATTTTTATATCCAGTACTGCAGCATCACAAGCTGCTTTTAGCACCAGTGGGAGAATGCAGGTCCACATCATAGTAGGGTTTCATCCAAATACATCAGGGGCACTAATGTTTGCACAAGATTGGTTATGGGCTAATATACAAGGTAATTGAATGTGTAAAATTTAATACTTATTTAGTTCACTTTTATTTCATAAGTAACATACTATTATTTTATATTTATTTGTGACATTCGGGTCTGGTTCAACGGCACACTCAAAATGCTGTAATTTCTTTGAAGATTTAGATGTGGATGAGGTAAATTAAAATTTTCAATAAAATAACTTCAATTCTTATATTTCCTTGTAAATTGTCATATATCATAATTATGCTTTAACTTGATTTTTTTTAAAAAAAAAAAAACTCTAATTTTACAGAACTCATGACACTTTAATGGACAAGATGTTTTCTGATATATTTGAAAACTTGTTTTTTTTAATATAATTTTAAGAGACAAATATTTTTATAATGTAATGTGTTTGACAGATTTGTTTCTAGTATTTTAATGTGTTTTATGAGATAATTTTAATAGTTTGTGTTTTAATTAAATTTGTTGGAATGTAAAATTTTTTTTATTTAGTCTTTTGTTAAAATAATTTTTTTACATTGGAGGTAATTCTTGTAACATGGGTCGTTATGAAGAACAAGAAGGAGTGAAAATTTTATCCTCACTGACGATGATGGAGGCGAGCACGAGAATTCTTATTATTGATGGGACAAGTATGGGGATAGATATTGAAAATCAGTTCCCGAACCACCTCACCATTCTTATTTGTAGAGTAATTTAAGATTCGTTTTAAAATAATATGTGTTTTTTATAATTAAATGTTTTTGTCATATTATTGTATTACTCAAATTTTAAATATATTAAAATAAATTAATTTTAATTTAGAAATCTAGTCTGAAATTAATTTTAAATAAGAGGTGGTAAAAATACATGTTTGCAGCTGGTTTAATATAAAGCAAGATCAAATTCATGCCTCAAAAGCAATTACTCCTAGAACTAGAATAGCCATCCTTAATTTGCTAGAGAATCAGCCGTGCAATAACCCTCCATAGGAGTCTGGAAAGAGAAACAGAGCTTAGAGAGTTCACAAGATAACCCACACGTTATAAGGAATCCCATAGCTTACCAGGGTTTCATGGATTAATAGTGGAAGAAACCCATTTGATCGCAGTACTCCTGGACTCAGAAAGCCTAATAGCCCTCAAAATTGCCAATAATTCAACTTCATTAGGGTCCCTTACATAGTTGTAGGTCATGAAAGTAGACGCAAAACTTACTCTCATTGTCCCTTAAAACACCCCAATACCCGAGGGGTCTGGCTTTCCCATTAACATGCCATTTGAGAGCGCCCCCACAGGGGAAGGCGACTGAACAAACTCATACTTGAGAGACTCCGAAGAGTAAAAATGATGGGAACGGTAAGTAAAATGGGAAATGGGGGTTCAAAAGTTGAGAGCCTAAGAGATCAATTAGCCCTTTAGCATTTTGGGACTTGGTTGTCTAAACGATTTTGGCATTTGGGTTGCTAAATCTTAGCTTGTTTCTGTCAAAAGCCAAACGTGCAAAAGAAAGGACTCCAGATGCCTTCTTTTGGAGTTTTCTCCAGTGCACAAACAGCAGCCCTTTTATAGGATTTGGAGAATCCAAGTCTTTCCCCACCACCTAACCTAAGAGCGCCAAAGAAACTCAATACTTTTAACTGTTCATTTTCGATTTTTGAAAGTGATTTTTTGATTACAAAAAATGGCAATGGGAAATCAAAATTTCAAAGTTATTATACAAGGCTTCATAACCTAGCTACCTTCTTGAAGGGTCTAGTTTCCAAACCAAATTCAAAGGATTCCAAAGTAAGCCTGCTGAAGCTGCAGACTCGATCTTGGACCATTATTTATGGGGTTTTAGACCAAACATACATGCATTATTTGTTACCCATATGTTGGAGGTATTATATTAGAATGGAAAATTTTGATCATCTTCAGGAGGCACCAAATTCTACAGAACCCCTTCCCATAGAGGAGACGAGCTGAGGCTTTTGCCGACCATTGTTTTTCACACAAGACGTTGCACCAAATTAAGCAATCGAGCCCTCATGACTTTTTTAAAGAAAGCACCCATTAATCCAAAGGCATTTAAATTGCAAACCTTAATTTGTTCCTATATATCCAACAAAAAAACTATCGCCAAGCCTACCACTTGAAACCTTCCAACAGAAACCCAGTTCCACAGCCGTCCTTAATTAGAAGCGCATTTAAGCCTTTGACCACAATTAAGAAAAGAAATTAAGGGAGGAAATGGCCTATTATATATTAAGTAGCACCAAGATCCTCTTATTCTCAAAACACATTGATTAGCCCAGTCAATCCGTTCAACTAGCACAAAGAACCTTATATGGGTAGCCTCCATCCACACAGTCGAAACTTGAGGAAATGCTTAGGATAAGCGTGCCACAGAGAAATTCCAGTCCACAAAGAATCTTGAGGTGACTTGGGCCCATCGTCATTGGTAAAAGGCCCAAGTGAATACAGCTAAATTTTAATTAATTGGAATCTTTTATTTGCACTTTGCTATATGTGTCAAGTAAAATTCATGTTGTTTTGTCCCTGATTGTATCTAGTTTTATGATAAAATAATTTATTGGGTTTAGGAATCCAATAATTCATTGTTCCTTATTAGTTCAATAAATTATTATAAATGTTAAAATGATTAAATAAACTATTGAACTGAACTTTCATAAACGAGATCACCTTATCCAATTATTGATTACGTCTAACAGCATTAAAAAAAAAAATTGATGATTGATTGATTGATTGATGCGATCTCATTTATAAAAATTCAATGACTTATTTGTTGTACTTTAAAATTTAATAAATAAATTAATTCAAATGACAAGGACTAATATAATCAATCTCCCTAATTAAAATTTACTTAAAAATGAATTAAATTCATGGAAACCACGGAGTTCCCAGTCCTTTTCCGTATTAGGTAATTGATGAAATTTCAAATGAGTCAACTGTGTAGTAAAGTAGATGTTATCCAAACAGCACCACCACCACACCACCTCAATAACTGAGCTTGGATTTGAGTTCGCAGTGAATTAATCAAACCAAAACCCATCAACGATCCTTTTTCTCTGTTTTTTTTAACGTCAATGCGTACTACCAAGCACCGGATTAGTGTCAATGAATTAGGTGGTCTACCATTATTATTATTACCAAGTGCATATGATGCATATGGTAAAGTCATACACACGTCACGGGACAATTTATTAAAAACTTTTATAACAATGACAACCCTTCTCCATATATGAGGCTTGAAATACAAATTTTACACTTCCACCCTTTCTCCATCTTGGTCTGGTCATACCCTCTCTTACATAACACTACCATTAGCTTATATATATCATGCTTAACGAAATCTTATTATGTTTTCTTTCATCAGCCACTTTATGTTGCCGTAAAAAAAAACAAGTCAAGTGATTAGGCTATGGTAAGTTGAAATTCACACCAATAGATCGTGAGTTTGATTCTTTGTCCTGCGCAGTGAGTCAAAATCTCTACCTATAATTTATCTCCTCTATTAAAATTGAAAGTATAAGCAACAAAAAATCGTGCAAAGACAATAATCTCAAAAAAAATTCATTACATTTGCTAATTTCACTTCTATCTCTATTGATATTATTATAAGATTTTCAAATTACCTTGTCATAATTCCCACATTTTTTTGCCAACAAACTTCTTTTTTATCTTATTATGCAAGATTCTTATCTTATTTTCTTTTCTTATAAAATTATTAGATATTTCAAATTATAAAATTTCTAGAAATTCATACTAAATTTTGTTTTGTTCACAAATTTTAAATAGTTGCCAAGTGTAAAGTAAATAGGAAATTTTGAGGTTTAAGTAAAATTTTAGTGTGGCACAATAAAATTATAAGAATGCTTTTTAAGGAAGCGAATCCAACCTCATCATGTGTTTGAAATTTAGGTATATAAAGAGATGACATGTATTATCCTTTTTGACCCATATTTAGATCTAAAAAATTAACTCAAATTTAAGTCGCAAATCTCAATTTAAAAAAATCAAGTCAAGTTTAATAGATCTATCTCAATTTAAATTTAAATAAAAAATTTCACTATCTGATAATAATTAAACTTGAGAATTAAAAAAAAAAACTCAAAAATTCCATCAATCTTAAAAATAGTTTCAAACATCTTGTCTCCTTCGATTTATATTAAGGGAGAATCTCTATAAGTAAAATCATTTGATTAAAAACTAATCGTTGCGTTTTTTGAATGATGCTACTAATTTAACATTAAAGGGTCAAATCAAGAGGTCTATCTCTACCTCTTGTAAGTGTAACTCTAAAGGCACAGTTCTTGAGGTTGAGATCTCAAGGTGGTATGTTTTTTTTTTTTTTTTTGAGGTATAACTCAGAGCAATTCTACACCGTCTAACAAAACTTACCGAAGTCACTTGGTTTGACAAAATTATCCCTCATCCCTTAACAATATTACCAATTTGACATTGAATCTCCTTTATGTTCTTCCTCTCTCCATTATCTATTTCTCTCTCTCTCCACCATGACGGGCATCCCTTCATCTCCGGCGTGCATCTCTTCTTGCAATCAATGCTCCTCACCAATAGCGATGTGCATCTCTTCCTGCAATCAATGCTCCTCACCAATAGCGATCTGTCTCTCGCTCGCGCGCGCGCACGATCGAGCCTCCAAAGTGCCTTCAACTTGTTTCGGCTAATGATATCTCCAACTGTCCAGCACAATTATTTCCTTCTTCTTCCCTTCTTTTTCATTTGTTTTCTTCTTTTATATGAGAAGTAGAACTGGGTGTGACTGTGATGTTGTGAATAAGAAATTTTAAAAACTCTCATCTTTAATGGGTATACCTATCACAAATTTTTTATTTATATATTTTTATCTTTTTTAAAATTTTTGATGATATGTCAATTTGGATGCCTTCGTATCGCCACCCAAAATTTTTATTCTAAACAAAGGCCTCGCAAATAGCAATCTTAAGTAACGAACAAACATGACGACGGTAGCAGATAATGGCAAAAAAGACCATGGAGTTCTATCCATGTTACACAAACAGATTAATTATCATGAACGTTGAGCATTAAAAACCACCTTCCATTACCATCACTATATAAGAAATTATTTGGACCAAAAATAAATTTGCAATTTATTAAATTCAAGCACCTTCAACTCCAACAAGAGAAGATTAACCAAACAAAAAACTGTAGGATTAACCAAACAAAAAACTGTAGGCGGGTGGAGATTTCAGATCGGTGGTGTGGAGGGTTGTGGCTGTTGGCGAGGAGAAATGAGGAAGAAGGAGGCTGTCGACGACTGTAGGCGAGTGGAGATTTTAGATCGATGGTGGCGGGTTGTGGCTGTTGGCAAGAAGAAATGAGGAAGAATGAGGCTATCAGCGAGAGGCTGTCGACGAGGAGAAAGGAGGAAGAAAGAAGAAGGAAGAAGGAATAAGGAGGTTGTCGGCAAGGAGAAAGAAGGAAGGAGGAGGGAGGAAGAGATTGTGCTTCTTTTGATAAAACTTGCTTCTCCGTTGTCGAATTGCTCAAGATGGTGATATTTTGAAATTCAAAATATAGTGTAAAATTGGCTTCAGTAAGACTATCGATAAATTTTATCGGGCATTGTAGAATTACTCTAATTCTCAAGGTATCAATCTTGGGGTGAGGATCCCAAAGTTAAGAACTCAAGCAGCATGTGATTAACGCATAGTGTTTTTAATAAATTTTAAATTTCTAATGTAACAAAATGTTTAATGTTTAATAAATTTTAACATTTGTTTATTATAATTAATAATCACAAGTTACTACATCAGTGAATAACAAAATTCCATAGCAAGGCCTGGCCTTTGGGGGAAATAGTACAATGCGTATCCTAGCATGGCTTAGCCTTTTCTTGCGGTGGCCTTGCGAGTTGCGGCCATTATCACTGCTTATGGACGTCCTCCTTGCCCCGCCACGCCACTCACAATCACAAATCGGCTCTCTTCCACAGCTTTTATCAAATGGGAATTGTCTTGAACTAGGTTAGACGTAAACAAAAGTAAAAATAAAAAATAAATATGATACGAAATAAAAATAAAAAATCTTATTTTAAAAAAAATAAAAAATGATAAGGCAAAAAAAATACGTAAATAAAAAAATATAAGAGTTTTTTTATAAATAAAAATTTTAATATAAAAAATATTTATTCAATCTAAAAATAAATATAAATTTTATAATGCGTTTAAATAAATTTTAAAAAAATTAAAAATTTCAAGTTGAAGAAGAAAAAAATTTCATCTATATTTATAAATGGAAATGTATTTTCAAATTAAAAACCAGTTTTTGATATTTTTTTAATATTATAAAATAATTATAATTTTTCAAAATTATAAAATTAATTCAAAAATATTTTTAATATTTTAAAAACAAAAACATTTTAAATATGTCAAAACGAGAGTCCCAAAAAAATTTGCTTGCATCAAAGGTCTTAACAAGCTCTAAGATAGTGACTTGACAATAATGGCGCATTGGCATTGTGGGATGACAATTATAATCGAAATTGTGGGAAATTGAATCGAAACTGAATCGATCAACGTGGTTAAAAATTGTTTGATTGGGTAATGATTTGGTTTGGAGAAAAATCGAACACTGTTTTAATGGATATAGTTTGATTATGATTTTTACTAAATTTAAACCAAAATTTGAACCGAAATCGAACTAAATGTATGAATAATCGAACCGAATATACATATATATATAATATATTTATTTATTTAATATATTATATATACACATAACATATATATTGACTAATACATTTTTTATAAGTATTTTAACTAATATGTTATAAATATATAAAATATTTAATATTTATATAGTAATTAACAAATAAAAATAAATCTAATATTAAATTATTTTATTTTTATCAATCAAATAATTATATTCAAGAAGTTTGAAATTAATTTGTTAACTTTATGCAATAAGAAGGTAATTTTATTAGACTTTGTCTTTGTTTGTTATGAAGTTATCAAAAAATTTTATGAATGTTATTTGCAAGAGTTTGTCTTTGTTTGTTGATATAGATCAAATTAAAAAAATCATGATTAAAACTGAAACCAAACTGAAATTGAATGGTTTGGTTATGATTTTTAATTTCTAAAATTAATAGGTAATAGTTTAGTTTTGGTTTTAATAGTTTAAATTTGATTTGATTATAATTTTGATAAAAATTGAAATCAAATTGAATCATTGTCAACCCTAATTGCAAATGAAAAAACACAAATCATGATTTTTTATTTTTTATTAAGAGATTGAGACCGCTAAATTAGTAATGGTCTAGAGTGTCCCATTACTAATTTTATAAAAATTAGTAACATTTTTATAAAATAATCATAATTTTTTAAAAAATTATAAAAATAATTCAAAAATAATTTTTAATATTTTTAAAACAAAAACATTTTAAATATGCCGAAATGAGTCCCCAAAAAATTTGGGCCTTGACAAGGTCTAAGATAGCAACTCGACGGTGATGGCGCATTGGCATTGCAGACGGAAAAACACACGTTCTGTGTATATGGCTCTTAAAGTCGAAATATTTCTATAACGGACAACTAATTAGATACTAAAAATACACGAAAACTATTGATGATGAAAAAATTGAAAAACATTTATTTAAAAATTTTAAATTTTGAGTTGCTTCTATTATTGGACATATTAGAGCTAACTCAAAGGGAAAGCTATTGAAACAGGGGATCCTAAAAAGATTTTAAAAATCAGTCATGTTTATTGGTTGTTGTCTAAAATTATTTTAATTTTAATTATTAATTATAAAAAAATAAAAAATAAAAAATAAAAATGATTTTTTATTTTTTATTAAAGGGTTGGAGAGCCTTAAATTAATAATGCCTAGACCCCTTCAGCCGGCCCTAATTCAAATTATATATTTTTTCACATTTCATGAGTCCATGACTGCCACCGACAAATGGCGCTACGGCTACGAAGCTGATGAAATGCGTGCATATCGCATGCATTAAATGTTGGAGATGGACATGGATGGATGGATGCTCTTTGTAAGGAATATTCCAATATGCATTAAATTAAATGTTGGAGATGGATGGATGGATGGATGGATGCTCTTTGTAAGGAATTCAATTGACACTCGTACACCTGCTCTGCATGTGATATTGCATTCTTAGCCTGCAATTATTGCTAAAGGATAAAAAATAAAAAAAGTGTCAGCTCACTACGGACAGGACAACTGTCATGCTTGGGCTATGAAAAGGACTTCAGACATTGGTGAAATATACACCTTGTACCACAGTCGAGAATAATAAAACGACGCCGGCTAGAAACCCGATTCTACTATAAATTCACAAAACTTCAAGTAATGCGGCGTTATCTTTACTAGTGATGAATAATGGTCCTATGACAATTATATATTAATTTTAATTAATATTATAATAATTTTTTTATTAAGAGTATCTTTTTATTTTTTAAATTAAATATTAATACGTCACTGTCACATGAATTACTATTTATTCTCTACTTAAAAATGAATAATATTACTCAAACTTAAAAGTACATATGCCACTTGCTCCCATTAGAGGTGCACATATTATTCATGAGTTTTTTTTTTTTTTTTTATATATTGTTCTACATTTAGAAATATAATTTATTTAATTTAAAATTTTAGACAATACTTAATTGAATATAATTTTATTAAGATTTAACTCATTTAGTTATGATAAAGAATGATATGTCGTCAGCTAATAGGGAGTGATGGGTGTGTGGATTCCACCCCCAATAGACTCACACCTCTCTCTCTTTTAATTTACAAATATTAAATTGTTCAACACGAATAATATAACACAATTATAGTAAGTGTTATGACATATGATTAGTATGTCATTGATTTTTTTTTATCTAAGTGTTATTATTATCAATATAATTTGATTCTAACAATGCATTGCTAACCACTTTCAACTAACATAATCAATTTTCTATCTACTCAATAATGTGAATCCAACGTATTACCTTTTATTTTTCGATCGCAATTAAGGATTACAAGTAATGACACAATAGTTTCTAGTCATGTTTTTTTTTTTTTTCTCTTTTTGACAGAGGTTAAATATATTAAAAAAACAAGAGCAGCTTAATTAATTAATCTCAGAAGTATTAGGAAAAGAAAATCGAAAGAACTATATATATATGTCCATAAGATTCAAATAATGAAGACAAATCCCAATAAACAAACAAAAAGAAGGACAAATCGACCAGAATACAAGTGCTCACTGATATCATATATATGCAGAGCAATTCTCGAATTAAGTAGCAACTATATGCTATCAATCCATGAACAGGGAGGGTGGCAAAATTGTTTGAACCTGAAAAAATAGCTAGACTACTGCTCATCACTAGCTCTTTAAATGGGCTCAATCTATTAAGATATTTTAAATAGATATTTTCAAACACATCACTACCCTCTACAAAAATTCATGGGAAAGTGATGGCAACATGCCTTAAAAAGAAAAATCTTCATGCACAAGACTGCATGCTTTTTTATTTTATTTTATTTTATTTTATTTTGGATTGGAATTACAGTTCAACTATGTACGAATCTTCAACGGTGGAGGAAGAAGTGGACTATGAACTGACCAATGGAGTTGATTTCAGTTGGTAAACACACTTATCCACCTTCCCTTGTTAAGGGAAAAATTTATTAACACACTTGACAGTCCAGAAAATATAAGTCAAGCCAAAAACTTCTTTTTTTTTTGCTTGCATTAGTCTAAACTAATGGACGTACATTTGGTTAGCTTGCAACAACTGCTTAGACTGAAATGGGTGATGACTGATGAGCTAATCAAGCTTTGCCATGCCGTAGAAGCAGATGCAAACCCTGATGAATGATACAGCTTCTCAAGAAGCACAAAAAAATTATCTGATTTTTGGAGTTGGTGAGTGGGATTGGTGGGCTGCAGCCATCGACGTAAGGGAATTATTGGAACAAGTAGTTCACCTACTCTCTCCTCCATGATCTTCCCTCTTCATTATAAAACAAATATTGAACCTTTCTCTGTCGTTTATCCACTCCATAATTATAAAACAAATTAATCAAATCCATGCGGCCGGCCCAAGCTAGCTAGCTAGAATGAGCCAATTAATTGTCGTAAGGTTTTCAGACGAGCCAATGGAAAATCGGACTACTTAATGAAGTTTATGGTACGGATTAGGAAAGGCCGTGGAGAATCTTGATTGGCTAACTCCTTTTGTGATTATTGTTACAGTATTGAATTTGGAGTGTAGGAGCAGTTGAGTGTGTCCGCCGGGGGGGGGGGGGGTATAAAGCTTAGGTTAATGCTATTTGCATATTATTTAGCCATATTTTAGATTATATAATGCACATAAATAATATAAATATTTCTCGTGTCTCATCGTCTCGCCTCATCATCTTGGGTTAGAGATATTTTATTTATTCATATTACCGTCTCATGGCACCTCACCATTTTGGGTGAGAGGGATTTTAAAAATTAATACATCATTATATATATAATTTAAGATATACATAATAATATACTAATAATATTTTCTTAAAACTTATTAGTAAATTCTGTCGTTAATGCTGATCATGATCACACGGAAAACTGCATCAGGTACGGAGTCCATCGGATCGGTTGTGATTTCCATTGGTTAGCTCTCTCTTGGTGAGAATCCTACAAAAGACTTGGAGGGGATGACCACTGGAGTCATCTTCATCTCTAGAGGGTCAAAAGAAAGACATCCCTCGTGTCCGTGGATCGAGGGAGTCCCTATTATTGTTTTGTGGATAAGGGACATCATATGAGTTGCCATTTTAAAGAAGAGGACTAATAATATTTCTCCCTAGCTATATAACGTGTATATCACATAATTGAAAGTTCTGCCGGGAGGCCACCCGGAGCCGTAACTGTCTGTCCATGGACATTTTGCTTGCTTGTGCATTCATTCAGAGATGCTGATCCATGTTGCTAAATTGTACTAACACCAGAAAGCAATAAAAAAAGGAAAGAAAAAAATCAGAGTGTACCGCTTAATTAATTATTAAGACAATCTTATGCCAAGGAAATTAAAGATCAGGATGGATTACTTGAATATATATCCGATCCCTTCAGTGAAACTATAACTATCAAGCACGTAATAATCACCCAAAAAACATAAACTACAAAGCACGTTGCGTGTAGAATTTTATTTTCCATACATATATAGTTATATAGATTCCAACCCCCTAATCTCTTGTCATTTAAAATCAGGCACATAGTAATTAATTTGTATTTAATCTTACTGTTGTTTTTGTTTGTAGTTCCTGGAAGTTACGAACCTGTTATTTTTTTGTCTAAACAGGGGCCAAATAGTGTGTGGAGGGTGAAATTGATTCACCCATCCAATTATAAAGTGAAAGAAGCAAAATGAATCTTCTAGTTACACAAATCAAGTAGTTAGATCATGATAAATTGATATTCATACTAATAGATTATGAGTTCGATTCCTTATCTGCGTGAGACAAAATTTTCATCTATGATTTATTTTCTCTGACAAAATTAAGGCCACGAGTGATCGAAGACCGCGCAAAGACGATAATTTTAAAAAATAAGGTAAAATATTAAATAATTTTTTTTTAATAAAATTATATTACTTGAAATTTAATTAAAATTCAGTTACTCAAATTTGAGATCTTTTACCTCGACAACACTGCTATCTACTCTACCAAAGTAGGCTATGCACATTGGAAGTAGAGTTTCCAAATTGACTGAGAACAGCAGCGTGCTTTACTATAATTAATGCATGGCTGTTATAATAGGTTTAATATTTTTTAATAATTAAAAAATATTATATTTTATTTTTAAAATATGAAATATTAAGATTCGATATTTTAATTTTTAAAAATTATTATTACTTTATATTCTTACCGTGAAAATAAATAAAATTATTATTTATAAACATAAGATATCACGTCACATAAAAAATTATGTTAGTAAAATATATTAAATTAAATTTAATATATAAATATAATATTTGGTTGTTCACAATTAGAGTTTGATATTTGATATTGATATAAAAATGACAAAATTTGATAATAAAAAAAATCTAAATTTCATAAAAAAAAAGATTTAAAAATATTAAAAAAATCTAAATATTCAAAAAAGACCTAAATGTCATATTTTTATTTGTATTAACCCATTATCATGTTTGTATGTTTGTGTAGGCATGAAGAGTACAAATTGCTTGTTCATTAACTAGGGATCGTCTTCTGCATTTGAGCAATATAAATAATCAATTGAGGGAAATGTATTATAGATGGTCTATTTGAGTTTGTCACGTCACTTTTTATAAAAATTATTAATAGAGATAAAATGGTATTTATTATTAAAATTAAATAGTAAACTATGTAACTATTAAAAAATTAAAATTCATTTCAAAATAAAAAAAATAAACTTCAATATTAATTTATCCTCCAAAGAAAGGTCTATATATATATAAGGCAATGGTTAACTTCCAATAACTCTACTTTATTTTTACAGGTATTATTATACTTAACTTTTAGTTTCTCGATAATATATAGTTATCATTAATTAATAAAATTATTTAAAAATTAAAAATAATATAAATTATTTAAAAATAAAATAAACTTATTACACTTTAGTCAATACTCTTTTAGCAAGTGTTACGTCACACACATAGGGTTAATTATACCAATAATAACTCAATTTTATATTCTATTATTATTTGGCTACTGAACTTTGAAATATTACCTGTTAGTCACTGATATTTCAAAACTATTACTGCTTAGTCACTAAACTTTAAAATGTTATCTATTAGTCACTGATATTTCAAAAACTGTTATTGCTTAGTTACTGAACTTTAAAATATTACATGCTAGTCACTAATATTTCAAAACTGTTTCTTATCCGTCACTCGTGAATTTAAAGTTCAGTGACTAACAAGTGACGGGTGAAAAATAATTTTAAAATATTAATAACTAACAGGTAATATTTTCAAGTTCAGTGACTAAGAAATAACAATTTTAAAATATTAATGATTAATAGGTAATATTTTAAAGTTCAGTGACTAAGCAGTAACAGTTTTGAAATATCAATAACTAACTGATAACATTTCAAAGTTTAGTGACCAAATAGTAATAAAATGTAAAGTTAAATTATTATTGGTTTAATTAACCTCTGCGCGCGCATGTATATATATATATATATATACTATAAAAAAATAGTGTAACATTATTAACGTCACCAATTTTGTTATAAATACCTGCAGGTGTGGTGCCTGGGCATCAAAGCAACCAGAGGTGCGAATCCCGGCGTCTCTTTCCCACTCTCCGTGTCGACAAAAAGGTGAAAAATTAAAGAAATGGGTGGCAAAGCAGAATTCACGGTGGAGGTGAGGCGGAAGGAGGTGGTGGCGGCGGCGCTGCCAATGCAAGAGCATTGGGTGGCGCAGTCCAACCTAGACTTGCTCTTGCCTCCTTGCGACGTCAGCGTCTTCTTCTGCTATAAGAAGCCCGCCGGCGGAGACTTCCTCTTCACATTCGGTTCCATGGTCGGCGTTCTGAAGAAGGCCCTGGCCAAAGCCCTTGTTTCGTACTATGCATTTGCCGGCAAGATAGTGCAGAACACGGTGGGCGAGCCCGAGCTTCTGTGCAACAACCGAGGTGTCGACTTCGTCGAAGCTTTTGCCGACGTCCGGCTCCAAGACCTCAATTTGTACAATCTTGAGGAAAGCATCGAAGGCAAGCTCGTGCCCAAGAAGAAGCATGGTGTTCTCTCTGTTCAGGTAATATTGGGTGGATATATATATACATGATTGGAGAATTTGAGTTTAGAACATGAGAGCACAAAATTTACAGAAAAAAGAGGACAACTGAAAGAAGAGATAATGCTTAATTATTAACCAACATGATCAATACAAATTCAAAAGATCTCTTATATTCCTGCATATAACTCCACTAAGTTACAAAATAAGAGATTATTTACCCACTAACCTGCACATAACTCTACTAAACTAGAAAATAAAAAAACAGTGTCAGAAAAACAACTAACTAATCTCATCTAAAAACAAAAGGAAAAGAAAATAGACCAAGTCTTGTTGCTGATCCTCATCAACCCAAGTAGCCCAAGAAAAAGCATGGTGTTCTCTCTGTTCTGGTAATAATGGGTCAGTATATATATATAATTCATTTTTTTTCAAAATAAACTTAATGGTTTGATCACTTACAAATTCTTCTTTTTAACTTATTTACTTACCCATTTGTTAAAAATTTAAAAGCTAAAATGCTATCAAACTTATAAATTATTTTAATAGCGTTTTCAATAAGCTATCATAGCTTTTCCAAATAACCTTCTAAGAGTTTATTTCTGTTGATCAAGTCAATTACAAATTTGCCTTCCACAAATTCTAAAATTTACAACTCTTTCTGTCCATAAAACTTCAGCCCATCATTGTCGCCATTGCCTACTTTGAATAAGTCTTCTTCAACGCCATCACCCTAGCTTCTCGCTTCCATCTTTTCTTTCGTTCATTATATATAATTTATCAACATGTAATGATAAAATTTTATCGGTTCGGCATTAATTTATAATTTATTTTTATTAAAATTAATATTTTTATAAATTTTATTTATGTTATTTATCAACATGTCTATTTTCTTTTTTTTTTTTTGTTAAGTTGTGATAGTTTATCAATTTTTTAAAATCAAACATATAATTATATAAATAATAATTTAAAACATAATTATTCAAATAAATTATCAATTTAGATGCAACTCAATTGTTAAGTTTCACACAACTTATTATAAACCCTTATAAGCTCTTAAAAACAAGGGGTAGGCTAAACAGCCTCTAGTAGTCCGATAACACTGGTATTTCGGAGATTCCACCAAATTGGACCACCTGATAATAAGACTATACATTATTGTTCTTTTGGTATTTTAGTTATGTTTTTTTAATTGGTTGGGTGTTCCGTTTTTTGAATTAAATATTGTGGTAGAGCAAGAAGTCTCTTAAAAGTAAAATCCACTTCAACTTTTTGTGATCCGAATTATTATTATATGGCAATGTAATTTAGTTTTGTTTATGTAAGGTTTATCTCAAGTTGTAGTCGAGTCGAGTTGACCTTTACTAAACATAGTTTGACTCGGCAAATTAAATTCAGGCTTGAGAGAGTTCGAGCTCAGTTAACATGATGAATCGAGCTCGAGCTTAGCTCGTCATTTCGGTTGACGAGTTGAGCTCGAGGCTCACTACTACTAAAAAAGAATGTTGTGCGGTGGCAGCAATACAAGGAAGAGTGTGCAGCAGTAACGAGAGACGACAAAGAAAGGGAATGCAGTGGCAAGGTGGCAGCGAGAAGGTTGGCAACGATAGACAAGGTAGTGGTGAAAGGAACATGACGAAGAAATGAGGAACAAGCAAATGTAGATTACTGTAGAAGAAGAGGAACATCCAGCAATGGAAAATGAGAAAGAGAAGAGAGAAAGGAAAGGTTTTTTTGGAGGGACACACAAAATCTAATAAATGACATAAATTATAATGATGAAATGTATGTATATATATATTTATAAACGAACCTATTTTCTTGAACTAATCATGAATTTTTAATCAAGACCACATACGAGCTAACAAGCTTATAACACCGACTTGTTTATAAATTAGACTCAATCTTGTTTCATTTATTTTAATAAATAAATTTAAATTGTTTTTATTGAACTTCTTGATTCGACTCATTTGTAACTCTAAAATTATCTTATTTACTTTTTTTATTCAAAGATTTCCTAGCTCAAATCATGACTGCATATATAATTCTTTTTCGGTCCTAAATATTTATGGCCACAGGCATGATATATGAATAACAATTGAATTACAGGCCACAGAACTTAGTTGCGGCGGCGTGGTGGTGGCGTGCACCTTCGACCACAGGGTGGCCGACGCCTACTCCGCCAACATGTTCCTCGTCTCGTGGGCGGAGATGGCTCAGGCCAAACAACTCTCTCTCCTGCCGTCCTTCCGCCGGTCGTTGCTCAACCCGCGGCGTCCGGGATTTTACGACCCTTCGCTGGACGACATGTATGTCACTATCTCCGCCCTCCCGCCGCCGCCCAAAAACCACCAGCCCGACCCCGACAACCACCTCTTCAGCCGCATCTACTACATCGAAGCTGACCAACTCAGCCGCCTGCAGGCTCTGGCCGATGGCGGTATGCTTGGCCGGAAGACCACCAAGCTCAAAGCATTCAGCGCCTTCCTCTGGAAGGTGGTCGCCGCTGGGGAAGCTGAGAAGGACAAGATCTGCAGAATGGGCATCGTGGTGGACGGGAGAACAAGATTGAGCGACGGAGACAGCGAGAAGCTGAAACTGATGAAAGCCTACTTCGGCAACGCCTTGTCCATTCCATTCGGGAAGAACAAAGCCGGCGACCTCCAGGAGCGGCCGCTGAGCTGGGTGGCAGAAGCTGTTCACCAGTTCCTGGAAACCGCGGTGACGAAGGACCATTTCCTTGACCTGATCGACTGGGTTGAGGCTCACCGCCCAGAGCCTGCTCTGGCGAAGATATACGCCTGCTGCGGAGGGGACGGACCGGATTTCGTGGTGTCGTCGGGGCAGCGTTTTCCGGCGGCAAAGGTGGATTTCGGGTGGGGGACGCCAGCGTTCGGGTCGTATCACTTTCCCTGGGACGGGAAGACTGGGTACGTGATGCCGATGTCGAGTTCGGCGGGGAATGGGGATTGGATTGTGTACATGCACATGACGAAAGGGCAGCTGCAGCTGATCGAGACGGTGGCCGCCGATGTGATTAGGCCATTGACCTGCGATTATTATCTGCCACTTGCTGGCTGAAAGTGAAACAACGTACAAATCCGACAAAGCAGGCTTTATGTATGTATTATGGTTCCGAGTGTGAAGACAGGTTCAAGTCTTTCATATCACCAGTCCACCACACGTTTACTTGGTGATTGATTTTCGAGTCTGTTCTTTATATTTTATTTTTATTTAAAATATTACTTAAATACTTTAGAAAATAATATTTAACAGAGTTGTTCTATAGAGTCCGACAGACCTATTGAGTCACTCACAAAAAGAGAAAGAAGGCAAAAAAGACAATTTTACCCCGCCCACTTTGCAAATTTGCAAAGCGAACCATTGCCCCCGCCCCTGCTCTGTCGTCTCTCATTCTATCACCGCCTTGCCTTGCCTCGCTGTCGCACCTTATTGCTATTGCCTCGTTTTCATCGCCTCTCTGCCATCATCGCTCACCTCACCGACAGTTGATACAGCAACCGTCAGCGAGGTGGCAATGGCAAAAAAGCAATGGAGACGAGGCTAGACGACGACAACGAAGCGGCGGCACGACCAAGTAGGGGTGGGGTAATCCATGGGAGAGGTAGGGAGAGAGCAGGGCGTGGGGGCAAAATCGTCTTTTTGCCCCCTTTCGATAACTCGATCAGTTAAGCCGTCGAACTTTTTAGAATTTTTCAATTTAACGTATCACTCTTAAATTAATATATTATTATACACTTATATTAATTAAATATATCATATAATATATATTAATATACAAATATCACACTAAATATCTGAACAACATTTGACACATATTAATATTAAAAAATTAGGATGGGGTACGTGAAATCAAAAGACTGAAGGTCAAAGGATAGATCGGGATTAACATGGATTTATTATTAAATAAATATATAATAAGTAAAATTGTAACTAAATAATAAAATATTAAAAACTTTTTACATATAGTTTAAGAAACCCCAAAAGATTGTCATTCAATTAGTAAAGTCCTAAATAATGTAAATAACACGTATCAAAATTAAAATTATTATTGTTGAGATATAATAATAAATTTGTTTAATTAAAAATATCGTAATTAAACTTATTAATTCTACAATAAAGAAAATAACCAGAGGGTAAAGGGAGATATCCCTGCACCAAACCCCTTTTCTATTCGGCTGTAATATATCACCAGTAACTACAACGACTGTTCACCTTCTCCCTCAACAGATTTGGCCGAATAATTTTATAATACATATTTAATAATTATATGGTTTTTAAGAATTAAATATCATTTTATAAAAAAAATTTAATTTTTAAAATATAAAAGAACATTCTTATTAATTGTTTATTTTTATCATTTTATTTTATCAAAATCAAAACATTCTAAACATGATATTAGAATGGAATGGTCATTCCATTTTTGGGACACACGTCGTCTTTGCGTAACTTCCAATGTTTCATGTCTTTAATTACATTAGAAGAGTTAAATCGCAAATGTGAGGTTTTATTTTATTGGATGAGAATTGAATTTACGACCCATCAGACTGACACCGACATATCTCTTGCTCGATTGCTTTACTTACGTCTTAAGAGGATGATCATTCTATTCTTTTTCATACCAAACATAATAATGGAATAGAATAGTCATTTCATTCTTATTATTTTTTTCCTTTTTCAATCAAAATTATTCCGTCTAAGCAAATACAATCTAAGAAAAATGTGAGAGAGAACCTGACGGTTAGAAAGATTAGAAAAGAAAAGATGGAGAAAAAAGAAGAAGTTACCATGGGAGAGGAAGCAAAGGGAAGCAGACATCATATAGAAGAGAAAATTTATAAGGAAAGATGATAATTTGTTTGTGTTTATTTTTGTTATAATTTTATTTTCTGTTACAACAACTAAACGAATTAAGAAATTGTTTTTACTATAAAGCAAGTTACCAATTCGATTAGGTTTGATGATGCAATAATAAAGTTGCTACTAATTTAATTATTAGGCAACAGCAAAGTTGTTATTTTAGCATATATAGATGCACATTTTAAGGGACAATATGAATATGTGATCTACAACATCCCACTAAACCATATTATGTAACTCTCTCTTGCCATAATTTAGTATTTTCTATTCATATACAAATTTAAATATTATCTAACTGAGATTATATATATATATATAAATTCATTCTGCCCTAGATACACCTTCTAAGTAAAAGAACAGTCTTCCACACCTTAAAGATGTTCCCCAAAGAGCTTGGATCTGTCTATATTAGATGGCCTTGTGAGTGTAGAAAGACATTTAGGGTGATTTCCTCGTCCATTCACATAGATCAACCTTAGAGTTCTATAACCCAAAACGAACCAATTATTTTTACTTAAGGTGAATATGGTCCTCCACGAGTGAATCCAAAATTTATCCTAACATAATTGATGAGAAAATATCCTCAGATTCACAATTATTCTAATATTTTGGGAATATAACTAATAGCAACAATGACATGTGCTCATTAGGGAGCCAGTCCATAGACGCCATCCAGCCTAAACCTGAGAACCTAAACCCGGGAAGGAAACATGGCAGATATGTCTCAACAAATCGACTAGCCTTTTGCTCAATGGAGATTCCCCGAATGTCTCGGTCTCGATCATCGTTCCGAAGATTATGGAGATAGGAATTATCCCAAACCTCTTGAAAACAATTGTCATATCCATATCATCAAGATCATGGCTCTGCAAGGGATGGGATCTGGATCTCGAAAATTCGAAAAGAGAATTCTTATCTTAACAAAAAGATAAAAAGAAAGTAATCAAGACGAGTAAGTGATTCCTATCTTTTTTTTCTAAGTTCTTAATTACATACTTGAAATTTGGAATAATCCAATGAATTGACTTGCTCGTCGGAGTGATTAAGGAAGAACAAGTGCTCGACTTTATTTTTACAAGTACTTGATATGAGATAGAAGAGAATGATCAGCTTCCATATCATCAATAATTATATAGGTAAAGATTCAAATATTGAATAATATAAGTCTGTCAGTCAAAAAATATGAGAAGATAACTCCTTTTTGTATGGGTTCCAAATTGTCATTGCTTATTTGCTAGTCACATCACTTTGTCTTTTCTCAATCCTCTCCAACAAACTTTGAGTTAAGCATTGAAGGCGCCATTTGGAAAAGGTCCCAAATAATCCTCGCTGCGTTGGCTATAGGAATTTGGCAATTAATGCCACAGTTAACGTAGAAACACAAGCACCCAACACCACCCACCCACCCACCATGTTACCAATTTTTAATTATTGGCGCGTGCAATTCCTCACACCATCACTTATTTTATGGAGATTGGGACTTATTTGAGAAGTTTTATTTTATCCTGTTGATTTGGTGTACCTAAGTTGAATGGTCGGGTAATTGTTTAATGATACCCACAAGTCAGTACGTGTCTCTTAATTTCCGTGCAATTTGGGTTTGGTGGTGTTTATCTTCACTACTTTGCATCTGTTTACAAGTAAAATGGACCACCTCAAATAGCATGATGATTTGTTTCGGGTAGCTTAGAGTTAAGTTTAAGCTTAATTTAATGAATATTTTAAAGAATTTGTAAAGTTTGTTGGGACATTATTTGTTAATCAATATATAAATCAAAAAATCTGAGATATAAAAAATATTTCGAATAAAAGTGTTTATTAATTTTTTTTTTAAAAAATCACATAATTTCTTATCTTAAAATTTTAAGATAAATTTATCCCTTATTCTATTTCAATAATTTTTTTTAAACTTTACAAATAAATTATCTTAATAAAATCTTATGTTACTCATTTTAACAAACATTATCTAAATATATGGTGCGATGATATCAAAAGTTGGTTATTAAATTTTTTTAAACATTTTGAGAAGCCAAGAGCTACTTCTTTTAAGTGCTGTCAAAAATTGAAAAATGAGTTAAAACTTCCCATTTGAAAACTTGGTTATGGAATGATATATAATCGAATGTCTAGACATTTTTACTTATTTCCAATAACAAAACCCAACTAAACAACTCAAACAAAACAAGCCTAGAAGTAGACAGAAGAAAGCTCTAAACGGGAATTAATTAGTACTTAAAGAAAGTTCAACAAAACCTCTAATGCATGCGTGCATGTTTTTAAGCGAAAGGGGACTCTTTTTTTTTGGGGGGGGGGGGGGGGGGCAAGCCTAAGGGACCTTCGAGTGAGCCGATTTCCTAACTTTACTATGACTGGGAAAAATCTGGAATAAAGGTGGGCAGATCACTATGAGAATGGAGCGTGAAAATTGAGCTTAACAAGCAGATATTTTGCTAAATTATTAAATATGAAATTTGGGGCTGTAATGGTCTCTTAGTAGGCCATTTGAACAGTCCATCAGTGACTGCTTAGTCACATCTTAAAGTATAATTAAGGTTTGGGCTATAATACAAGAAAAAATGGATAAATTGGGTCAAAAAGTAAGATGAAATGGGCTAAAAGTATATTATTTAGGGGGGTGTTGTATTGGGCCTTTGGGAAGTAATATTTAATCCTTATTTACTGCCCAAGACAAGTGTGGCTTTTGGTAGAGAAAAATGGTTGGGTTTGATTTGGACTTCAATGGACTTAGAAAGAGGCCTGAGAGTAGTAAGATAGTTTGTAGCCCAACTTTAAAGCCCCAAGCTAAACAAGCGTGATAATGATCTAGTTAGAAAACTTAGCCCAAAGGGGTAACAAGTGTGTCATCATGCCCTGGTGAGCACAACCAAAATTAAGAGTTTAAGCGAGTTAACATAACCTTGGGTTGTTAAGCAAGTTTTGAAATATTCTACGATACCTAAGGATATAGGTAATTAAAGATGTAGGTGTTTATATTCTCGATTATGTCAGAGGAGATAAATCATAGGTGTGAAGTTTCGTGTCACTATGCAGAGCGATAATCGAAGTTATGATTTACTAAACAAAATACAATAGTTATCAATAATGTGATAAATCATTTATATATATATATATCTGTACTTTCTACTACACTCCCTGGCCATTACTATTCTGAAACGAAAATTAGAAGACTCCGCCACCAACGTTGACAGCCGCAGGCCCTAAACTATATATGTAGAGGCTGGAAAGATGGGGCAGAAGAATCCCGAGGCAATTTGTCAAAGAAAGCATGCCAAGAAAACTAACCACTTTGAAAAATTAATAAATCTATATGTGCTGCAATGTCTTCTTACCCCTCATTTTTTGGGTCAGGATGTTACATATTATATATTGTAAAGAAATATTTATATGAGTTTTTATATATCGTTTGAAATAGACTTGAGAATTAACTTGGATTGAAGTGATTCGATTCGATTCATTTCATTTGAATTTTTATCTTTTGCAATTTGACTTTGGCATGGTTTCATTCAAGAATATTGAATTTGATTGCCATTGTTTTAACCAATGAGTTGATGAGCTCCACCTCCGACACTCTATGAGTCTAATTAATGACCCAAATCCAATTGATGTGCCACTGTAGAAAGATTCATTAAATTTTGATTTAGCCTTCAAAGTTGTCTGATTTGTTAGTTATCAGATTGTATAATTTTGATCTGAGTTTGTTTGATTGACTAATTAATTTCGGAGGTGTTCATTTATAGTTTATGACAGAATCTAAGCTTTATAGATCCTAATATTTTTGGCTGGAGTACTGGTGTGAAATTTGATCTTTTATTTATGGGATTGGGCGGATTTTGGATCATGATTTGGTTATAGCTTAACTTGTTGATGTAGAAGTTGAACCCTACAAAAGGCAAACACGAAAACTATTCTATTCTGCAGGCAGGAGATGTCCCAGGGGACTAAAAACAATGTTGGGACTTGGGAGTTGGGATGGGACGCATTCAAATGCATGAATAAATTAACAAGCAATTAGCATAAATGAATGGAATGGATGGACTCATTCACATGAACCTGTCTTCTCAAATTACCCAGCTAGCTAGCCATATGCATGTTCCTCCTGTACGTGCTAAAGAAAGCTAGGTTTCGCCATCATTTGCTAGGCTTCCTTTCCGGTTCCTGTCCTATATATATACATATATTCGTCCCTTGTCGCGACTCTCATTTTCAATGGTAAGAGCATCTCCGATGAATGTGCTGTCAAATGTTGCACTAATGAATATGCTATATTGCAGTTTCAATGGGCAAATTTGCTATTCATCAATACCAAATTTGCTTTTCTGTTTTATTTTCAATTTTACCTATCTTGATGTAACTTTAAAATAAATTATTTATTTTATCCTTTATTATTTTTATTATATTTGTATATTTTGATTAATAATTAAAAATATAAATTAAATTATTATAAAAAATATATTCTGTTAAAAATATTTTAGTGAGATGTGTAAAATGAGTATAATATTGAATATATTTTAAAAATTTTAATATATATTATAAATACCATATTAATATAACATAAACTAACTTTGTTTATATATATTAAAATTATTATTTCAATAATTTGGCTTGATGGAAAGATAATATTGTCAATGCAAAAACTCAATAATATAATAAAAAGCAATAACATTTCAATTAACTTAAATTTAAAATATATGATAAAAATAGAAAAAATGTTAAAAATATTACTTGAAAAAATGAGATGGATAAATAATTAGTTTGATAAAAATTAGGTGAAAAAAATTAATTAAAAAATTACTTGAAAAATTAATTAGAATAACATATTTTGTAAAAAATTTAAAAAAATTATGAGAGTAATTATTAATTTTCTTATAAAATGTGACTAATTTTTTTAATAATAATATTTTATATTAAATAAATTAATTAATATTGATTAAACAATTATTTATAAAATAATCTTTAAAGATGCTTTTTACATCAATTTGGTGTTGAGCACATTGGAAAAAAAAAAAATTAATGTTGAAAAATTTAGTGTAAAAGCATCTCTAGTGGAGCACCAAATTTGGTGCCCAGCCACTTTGGTGTCAAAATGGAAATGGTCTCCAACGAATACGCCAATTTGTGTTGGGCACAAACTCCAATAATCAAATTTGATTTTTGATTTTATTTTCAATTTTATCCTCATGCTATATCTTCAAAACAAATTATAGCCTTTGTATCCTTTATTACTTTTATTAGATTTATATATTTTGATTAATAATTAAAAATATAAATTAAATTATTATAAAAAAAATATATATTGATAGAAATAGTTTATTAAGATCTATAAAATTAGTATAATATTGAATATATTTTATAAATACTATGTTAATATAAAATGAACTAACTTTATTTATGTATATGAACGTTTTTTATTTCAATAATTACTTGATAGAAAGAAGATATTCTTAATGCAAAAACTCAATAATATAATAAAAAATAATAACATTTTTATTAATTTAAATTAAAAATTCATGATAAAAATAGAAAAAAAGTTTAAAATAAAAAATAATAGCAACATGACTTAAAAATAAAATACTTTCTATACTTAATTCTAAACTATCATTTAAAAATTGGGAAGACCATCCCCATTTCCATATGTAGTGTTATGTAGCAAAGTTAGTTGTGAAATAAGTAAGAAAAAAATATGTGAATAAAAAAAGGTGAGAAAATTAGCTGAAATATTAAGTGAAAAAAATATTTATGGGAAAAAAGTTTGTTTGATTTAAAATATTAGTTGAAAAAATGAGATGGATAAATAATTAGGTGGATAAACAATTTGTTTGATAAAAATTAGGTGAAAATAATTAATTAAAAATTAGTTAGAAAATTAATTAGAATAAAATATTTTGTAAAAAATGTAAAACAAATTATGAGAGTAATTATTTTTTTTTTTATAAAATGTGACTAATTATTTTTAATATTATCATGTTAAGTTAAATAAATTAATTAATATTGATTAAACAATTATTTATAAAATATTCTGTAAAGATGTCTTTTACACTAATTTTGTGTTGAGTACTTTGGAGTGAACATAAAGTTGGTGTTGAGAAATTTTGTGTAAACCACTTTTGGACATGAAAATGGTGTCAAATTTGGTGCCCAACATTGGAGATGCCCTAAATTCATGTTTGACACCAAAATGGTATTTGATGTTACACATTGGAAATGCTATAATTAAGGGGTGGGTGGAATAGTGTGCTATATTATATATAGGGTAGAGGGATGAGCAACCGATCATTACCCTTAATTAAAGGAGAAGACTAGGTAGGTGGTTGACTCTTGGTTCTAGATTGCTGCAGGCCGAGAATATTGAATATCAATTATTAACACAGTATCAGATATGCAACTACCACTGTTAAGTTGATCACATCTTACATTTAATGTTGTTAATGTGTGGATAACACAGGAAAACCGAATACATAAATCTATTGACAATATCTCTCCATCCATTTATTTATTTCAGATTTTTATATATGTGACAATCTTTCTAGTCAAAATCATTCTCAATTTGGTTTCTTCTTGAAATTTATCAAAGATTTCCAATGTTGTCAATGTCGTACTGTACTGGACTAGACTAGACTAGACTACCTCACTACTTATATGTTCATATTGGGAGTTTTTTAAATTAAATTTTTGCTTTATTTTAAGTATCATTTAACTTTAGATTTGGTTGTTATGCTCTTGCTTGTTTTGAATATACTACTAGTATTGACAATAGCGATATTTTTATAATGCCTATAATATTATCTTGTATCGAAAATTTTATTACATTTTTGTTATTTTTCTAAATTTATATTATGAATTTGTATTTAACACTGTACGTATTTAAAGGTATACTCAACATTGTATACCATATTATACTAATGATAAATTCAATATTTTAAATTTAATTAATTCTCTTACTAGCACATTTTTATGAATGAATTGCTTAATTAGTTAATTTTTAATTACTATCATATTATTAGTGTTTGTGACAATATTTCGTTTACCAATTAGAACCCGTCAAATCAATGCCTCTATGATTTAATGCTAAGATATGATTTTGGGAAGAATTTGAAAGACGTGGGTGAAAGTGGACCATGATTTTAGTTAAGTCTTGGAATGGAAGGAAAACACCAAAACTCAGGTCAGGTCAGATCAATATGCCGGTATGCTTTAATCAAATAATTAATGTTAATTATTAAAGAAGTGGCCACATTAATTACCTTTTTCAGTGAATCTGGTTAATTAAGCTTTCTTTTGAATTCAGTTTGGTTTGATTGATTTCAGGCTACAAAAGAGACATCATTCGGTGTTAGTTAATCATATTGATTATTTTACAAAAATATATATGATTCAGGTTTAGGTTATTTATGAAATTGCCATTACCATATATATATATATATATACACCAGACTGAAATTCTTAAATTCTTTATTAATTAGAGAATATATATATATATATATATATATAAAGTGAAGTCGCATGTGTAGGTGTAGCAGGGAAGCAATTGGTTGGTTGGGAGGACGTGTCTTCAAAGAATGGGGAAAGTGTATTTTATGTAAGTGTGACACTTTATGTCATTTATATGCTTTATGAGTGAGTGGGAACCAATTGAAGATTATTTATGTTAGGAGGATAGGAGACAATGCAATTCTTTCCTAGTACAATAATAATAAGAATAATATTTCCTTCCTTCTTAAGTCAAGAAGACTCAGAAGAGGTCTAAGTGGAAACGGAAACCATATTCTAAATTTTGATTTCTTCTTAGAATTCATTCATTCATTCTTTCGAATTGTTTGTTCCCAAGACCCGGGTCAAATCAACACTATATATATATATATATATATGATCCATTTTAACACGTCTTAATTTGTACAGAAATTTATTGTCATTATTATGTAATATAATGGTATGCCTTTGTCATTTTTTTTTTTTATAATAATTAATTAAAACTAGAAAGATAAGAATAAGAAGAGCCATGGTGGTAATATATATTGATGTAGGCTGGCGGAGGGAGTTTAATCATCGTCGCGTGCGTTTGAGAGGGGCCCAGCCTAGGATCAGTCAGACTAGTCCTCCCCTCCACTCAACACCTACTTACTTCTACTGCTACTGGCTCGAGACGAGGCTGCCTTCAGAGAACCTCTGAATTATAGTGCCCACAGAAGAGAACCTAGCTAGCTCTTTGAGTTTCCCTGGACGAGGCAGCTGTTGATAGTGAAGCCCCAACTCAAGGCTGCTGGACGGAAGGCTAGTGGGCTTGACCCACTTAGCAACCTCCAGCAACCTCTTAAAGGATGGATGGCAATTGGGCTTGGCCCATTCAGCAACCTCCTGCGATCCGTTAACTCGATGGCCCATCCAATGCCCTCCCATATATAAAGCTCGGTCTTCGTTTGTTACAACAGCATTCGCCCTTAGCCCTAAATCTGCCGATTTTCTCTCAAAACCGATCTTCTCTCTTGGCTATTTAAAACCCTAGCTGCGACTCATGGAGATACGCTGGCGCTCTCAGATCTCTTCCATACACTGCTGTCAACCTTACCTTTGGTGCTGTTTGAGTCCTACAGATCTTGTGTGTTGGCTCGTTTATGGTTGTAAGCTATTTCTGTCACTGATTTACATATTTATCTTGCTGTACTTTGTATTGAGTGTTGAGGAGTTGAGGGTGTATATCTATCATCATTATTATAGTGCAGTGAGCTCCCTTAAACCGGAACTCAACGTGGATGTAGCCCTATTTTAGGGTGAACCACGGTAAAACCTTGTGCCTCTTCTTTTACTGTTTTTATGCTTGTGTTGCTTCGATTTATCTTGTGGGAACAAACTGTCATTTTTCTTCCTGTGTTAAAGGTGGTTGGGATATTTTGTATGTGTGTATGTGTACGCCCCAGCCCAACAGTGGTATCAGAGCTCATAAATCGATTACCTTGTTTATCTTGTTGTTTGTTTTCTGTTCGTGTTTGGGTAACTGTCCTCTAGGGTTTTTTATGAGAGATTCAGTCAGTGAGGGTTTACTGAGAAAATCTCTAGTAGTGACCAGGGGTTAGGGTATCCGATTGCAAGATGACTACCACTAGGTTTGATATTGGGGTTTTCGATGGTAAAGGGGATTTTGGGAGTTGGAAGAAAAAGATGAGGGTTCTGCTCTCACATCATAAACTGGCAATTGCCCTAGAACCAGATGATAGGAAATGGACTAGGGAACAATTAGCTCAGACAGCTGAGATTAGGGAAGAGGCTTATAACCTTATTTTTCTGCATCTAGGTGACACTGTCATTCGAAAAGTAGATGGAATAACCTCACCTCTTGACCTTTGGAATAAACTAGAATCTTTATATGCTGTTATGGCTGCCCCTAATTTAGTTTATCTCAAAGGTCTGTTATTTAATTTCAAAATGGACACGTCTAAGTCTATGGATGAAAACATAGATGAGTTTACTAGGTTGTCTCTTCTTCTAAGGGGAACTGATCAAGCATTAGGAGACACTAGTGAAGCAATGATCTTACTAAATTCTTTGCCTGATGATTATAATGTGGTAAAACATGCTCTCCAATACACTGGTATAGTCCCAACACTTGAATTAGTTATTTCAGGGCTAAAGGCTAGAGAACTAGAATTAAATGCCTCTAAGAAACATGGTAATGCTCTATTCACAAAAGGGAAATTTCATAAGAAGCAATTTAATTCTGAACCATCTAATGGATTTAACTCTAAGGGCAAGAAAAAGGATAACAAAGGAAAACAAAAACCTAAATGGAAATGTTATCATTGCGGTAAGGAAGGCCATATTAAAAAATACTGCTATGACTTAAAGAGACAAAATCAAAAGGCAAACCCAACTGATCCTGTAGGAACCTCAAATTGTTTAGCAGAAGTCTTAACTGTTTCTGAAACTTCCTCTAGTGAATGGATTATGGATTCAGGATGTTCTTTTCATATGAGTCCTAACCTAGAATGGTTTCATAACTTTGATGATAATGAAAAGGGAACAGTTTATATGGGAAACAATCATTCATGCAAAGTAGAAGGCATAGGGGACATATCACTTAAACTTCATGACAACAACTTAATAATTCTCACAGGGGTAAGATATGTGCCAAATTTAAAAAGAAACCTAATATCACTTGGTACTTTAGATGAACAAGGATTATCTTATAAAGCTGAAAGAGGTTCATTATTTGTATTTAAGAATGATAAGTTAGTTCTTTCTGGTACCAAGAAAAATGGTTTATATGTTTTGAATGGTTGTTGTTCTTCATACCTGCCTGCTGCATGCACTGTTAAATCTGAGGGAACAGATCTATGGCACTTGAGGCTTGGTCATATGAGCTTGAAAGGTATGGAGGCTTTATCGAGCCAAGGCTACCTAGGTTCTCTAACACCTGACTCTATAAATTTCTGTGAGTCATGTATCCTTGGCAAGCAACGCAGGTTGAGCTTCCCTAAAGGAACTCACCTTGCGAAGGCATGCCTAGAATACTTACATGCAGATCTTTGGGGTCCATCTCAAACACCTACTCAAGGTGGAAACAGGTATTTTCTCTCTATTATTGATGATTATACTAGGAAGGTCTGGGTTTTCTTACTTAAATCTAAAGATCAGACATTAGACAAATTTAAGTCATGGAAAACTCTAGTAGAAAATCAATCAGAAAGAAAAATTAAAATTTTAAGAACAGATAATGGGTTAGAGTTTTGCAGCAAAGAATTTAACGAATATTGTAATTCCCAAGGCATACTTAGGCATAGAACAGTAAGATATACACCCCAACAAAATGGGGTAGCTGAGAGGATGAATAGAACTTTATTAGAAAAAGTCAGATGTTTATTACTTACTGCTAACTTGCCTAAATCTTTATGGGGGGAAGCACTAAACACAGCTGCATATATAGTAAATAGGAGTCCTTCAACCGCATTAAAACTTGTTTGCCCAGAAGAAAAATGGACCAAGAGAAAGCTAAACTACAATCACCTTAAAGTTTTTGGGTGTGAGGCCTTTGCTCACCAGTCTGAGGGTAAGTTGGACCCTAGATCTAAGAAGTGTATATTCTTAGGATACCAAGAAGGGACTAAGGGATACCGGCTATGGGATAGGACTTCAGGTGGAGTAAAAATTATAATAAGTAGGGATGTTGTATTCAATGAAGATAACTTCCCTTGCAAATCCTCAAATAAAATAGAAGAAACTTCAGAACATCATGAACATAGAGGTGGAAATTATATTGAGGTGGAGCACCGAACTGGAACCCATGACCAGCTGACAGTACCTGATCCTCAGGAGTCTGATCCAGTATCAGACAGTAACTTAGGAGGAAATTTTGAGCACTTAGAAGAAAATCCTGAGTCTAACCATAGTGAAATTGAAGTTGAAGAGGTGGCTGAAGACACCCCTCAATCAGATCTCAGCAACTATTAGCTTGCTAGAGATAGAAGTCGTAGAGAAGTAAGACCACCTGCTAGGTTTGGCTATGCTGATTTAATCTACTGTGCTCTTATAGCAGGAGCTGAAATGAAATCTACTGAACCTTCTTGTTATGAAGAGGCCATTAAATCACATGAACACCAAAAATGGAAACAAGCCATGGATGAGGAAATGGCATCTTTAAAATTAAATGGAACATGGAAGCTGGTTGCAAAGCCTAAAAACCATAAGTTGGTAAAGTGTAAGTGGCTATATAAACTGAAAGAGGGAATGAACAAATCTGATCCTATTAGGTATAAGGCTCGCCTAGTTGCTAAGGGGTTTACCCAAAGGGAAGGGATAGATTATACTGAAATTTTTTCACCAGTTGTAAGGTTTAAAACAATTCGATTGATGCTAGCTATTGTTGCTCATTTTGACCTAGAACTAGAGCAATTAGATGTTAAAACAGCTTTCTTACATGGGGACCTAGAAGAACTTATATATATGGATCAACCTGTTGGATATGTAGATCCTTCTCATCCAGAACATGCTTGCTTACTTAAAAAATCTCTATATGGATTAAAACAATCCCCACGACAATGGTATAAAAAGTTTGATGATTTTGCATTGAAAGCTGGTTTCATTAGGAGCAACTATGATGCCTGTTTTTACTTTATAATATCTGATGAACCTGTTTACTTGCTTCTTTATGTTGATGACATTCTATTGATTAGCAAATCTAAGGTTAAAATTAAAAACCTAAAGTCTCAATTAAATGACAATTTTGATATGAAAGACTTAGGTCCTGCAAATAAAATTCTTGGTATGAAAATTGAAAGGAATAGAAGCAAATATTTTATGAAAATTCATCAGCATGATTATTTGGAAAAAACAATAATTAAGTTTGGTATGGCTGGCTGTAAACCTGTAAACACCCCCCTAGCTGGACATTTTATTTTATCAAAATCTCAATGCCCTAAAACTGATGCTGAACATATTAAAATGGAAGATATTCCTTATGCTAATGTAATAGGGACTATCATGTATTCAATGATAAGCACTAGACCTGACCTTGCATATTCTATTTCACTACTTAGCCGTTTTATGTCTAATCCGGGAAAATCACATTGGGATGCACTGAAATATGTTCTGAGATATATTAAAGGTACAACCGGAGTAGGGTTAAGTTATATGAAGAGAGGTGAAAATCTAGATCTTGTTGGATATGTAGACTCTGATTTTGCAGGTGATCGTGACACTAGAAAATCCACAACAGCCTATATGTTTTCTCTTGGAGGTAATTGCATCAGCTGGAAAGCACAGCTGCAGCCATTGGTTGCACTGTCTTCCACTGAGGCTGAATACGTGGCTTTGACTGATGCATTCAAAGAAGCCATCTGGCTTCAAGGTATACTATCTGAAATCCACTTACTGGTAAGAAATGCTGACATATTTTGTGACAATCAGAGTGCTATACACTTGTGTAAAAATCCGGTGTACCATGAACGATCAAAACATATAGACATAAAATACCATTATGTCAGAGATCAGGTTGCAACAAGAAAGGTAAGCATTCAGAAAATTCCTACTGAAGAAAATCCAGCCGACATGGGGACTAAGGTGGTGTCAACGGCAAAATTCAAACACTGTTTGGATTTGCTGCATATTGATGTTGGTTGACCCAAAACCAACTAGAGTGATGAAGGTAAGAGGTTGAAGCATGCTGCACTATTAGACAGGTTTGTGTTGAGTCTTCAAGGTGGAGAATGTTGATAGTGAAGCCCCAACTCAAGGCTGCTGGACGGAAGGCTAGTGGGCTTGACCCACTTAGCAACCTCCAGCAACCTCTTAAAGGATGGATGGCAATTGGGCTTGGCCCATTCAGCAACCTCCTGCGATCCGTTAACTCGATGGCCCATCCAATGCCCTCCCATATATAAAGCTCGGTCTTCGTTTGTTACAACAGCATTCGCCCTTAGCCCTAAATCTGCCGATTTTCTCTCAAAACCGATCTTCTCTCTTGGCTATTTAAAACCCTAGCTGCGACTCATGGAGATACGCTGGCGCTCTCAGATCTCTTCCATACACTGCTGTCAACCTTACCTTTGGTGCTGTTTGAGTCCTACAGATCTTGTGTGTTGGCTCGTTTATGGTTGTAAGCTATTTCTGTCACTGATTTACATATTTATCTTGCTGTACTTTGTATTGAGTGTTGAGGAGTTGAGGGTGTATATCTATCATCATTATTATAGTGCAGTGAGCTCCCTTAAACCGGAACTCAACGTGGATGTAGCCCTATTTTAGGGTGAACCACGGTAAAACCTTGTGCCTCTTCTTTTACTGTTTTTATGCTTGTGTTGCTTCGATTTATCTTGTGGGAACAAACTGTCATTTTTCTTCCTGTGTTAGAGGTGGTTGGGATATTTTGTATGTGTGTATGTGTACGCTAATGCCCCCCTCCTCAGCTAATTGGTCAACGAATTGGTTCTCTTCAAAATCAGAAAAACAGAGCTGAACAAGAAGGGTAGAATGAACATGAAATTATTGTTAAGTTTGAATTTAAAGGACGGACTCCGGTCAAAATGGAGCACTTGTTTAAATATATTCCCATTGCCGCTGCATGTTTGGCACATGGAACGAAGTGTTCTGTTCTGTTCTGTTCAGTAACTTACATTTGGACTAAAGAATTTTACAATAACAAATTAATAATAAAATCATACAAATAATTTATTATCTTTGTTTTCTTTTTATTTTTTTCTTGCTTAAAAAAACCCAAATTATTAGCTAGTTTTGTGACAATTGTCATGGGGATTATATAGATTTTATTTTATTTTTTTGTACCTTCTGTTACAAACAAACAGAGATAGCAAAATCTCCAAACACAAACACACCGTCAAAATCTCACACAAATGAACTCACACAATCTGAAAAATTAAATGCAGCCGATATTGACAGTATTTAAACATAAACCAGAAACAAGAGGCGCAAGATTTTATAGTGGTTCACCCCAAAAAGGGCTACGTCCACTTGAGCTCTGGTGAGAAGAGCTCACTTCCACTAAATAGATTCAATCTGATTACAGCAAAAACAATAACAAAACAACCCTGATTTTCTAAAACAATAAGCCACGAAATCACTTTGAGATTAGGGGCTTACCTTACATAAAACAAAATCAGAGAACGCTTACAGAAGACGAACTATACAACATTTACAGAGAGAGAACGAGAGAGAGAGAGCAAAAGATGAAACCCTAGAAATGACCGACTCTCTGCCAAACCCCCCAATCAAAACTCGTCTTCAATGCGATCAAATAACGGCAATCTCGAGGCGAGATATAATGAAGTGAATGGCTCGGATTGCCTCAGCAAAAGCAGCGTCGATGGTCTGGATTAAATCGTGCAAAGGGAGCAGCAGGCAGCAGACAAAACGACAAGAGATCAAAGGATATGAGAAGTGGGCTGGCCCAAGTTGGCTGCATCTTGCGGCCCTCCAGTGGGCGCCCAAAAGGGCAGCCCTGGTTGCCACAAGAGGCCCCCCAGACTTGGGCCTCTTTTATGTTTCACAAAATATAACAAACTCCACCTTGAAACATAAAAAAACTAAGTAATCAGATATGGAAATATAAGTAAAGCATGCTACAATTCTCACCTTCATAGCTCTAGATGACCAGAAAATTAGCCATCATCAATATGCAACAATTTTAAGCAATGCTTAAATTTAGTTGCAGTTAATACCTTGGTACCCATGTTTGCTGGATTGTTGGCTGAAGATACTTTCTGAATTCCCATAGTTCCGTTGGATATCATTTCTCTTACATAGTGATACTTCACATCCACATGTTTTGTCCTATCATGATACACAGGATTTTTGGACAAGTGGATGGCACTTTGACTATCCGAGAAAACCATCACTTTGCTTTGAAGCAAGTGAATTTCTTCTAGTATGCCTTGAAGCCATATGGCTTCCTTAAAGGCATCTGTTACAGCCACATACTCTGCCTCTGTGGAGGACAGAGCTACAAGAGGCTGTAACTGAGACTTCCAGCTTATACAATTTCCACCCAAAGTAAAATAGTAAGCAGTGGTGGATTTTCTGGAGTCTCTATCTCCAGCAAAATCAGAGTCAACATAACCAGTAAGATTTAAAGTGTCAAATCTTTTCTTAAAATTTAAACCAATGCATGCAGTACCATTTATGTACCTAAGCAAATGTTTTAAGGCATCCTAATGTGTTTTACCAGGGTTAGACATATATCGACTGAGTAATGAAATTGAATATGCAAGGTCTGGCCTAGTGCTTATCATTGAGTACATAATTGTTCCAATTACATTTGCATAAGGGACATTTTCCATTTCTATTATTTCAGAGTTTGATGTGGGACATTGTAATTTTGATAAAATAAAATGTCCTGCCAATGGAACTATGACAGTTTTACAGTTTCCCATTCCAAATTTGTGAACAGCTTTCATCAAGTAATCATGCTGATGTATCTTAAGGCTATTATTGCTTCTATTTCTCTCAATCTTCATTCCTAGAATTTTCTTAGCATGACCTAAGTCTTTCATGTCAAAAACTGAATTTAACATAGATTTTAACTCATTAATCTTTGACTTAGATTTGCTAATAAGAAGAATATCATCTACATAAAGCAGTAGATAAACAGGAATTTCTGTAAGCATGAAATAGAAGCAATTGTCATATTGACTCCTAATAAACCCGGCCCCTAGAACAAAATTATCAAATTTTTTGTACCATTGCCTTGGGGCCTGTTTTAAGCCATACAAAGATTTTTTCAGCAAACAGACATGATCAGGTTTTTCAGACACAACATAACCATTTGGCTGAACCATATAAATGTGTTCATCTAGGTCTCCATGCAGAAATGCAGTTTTAACATCCAATTGTTCAAGTTCTAAGTCAAATTGAACTACTACTGTAAGCATCATGCGAATTGTCTTAAATTTGACCACAGGAGAAAAAATTTCAGTGTAATCTATCCCTTCCCTTTGTGTGAACCCCTTAGCTACTAGTCTTGCTTTATATCTAATAGGGTCATCCAGGGATATACCTTCCTTTAACTTGAACAGCCACTTACACTGGATCAGTTTATGATTTTCTGGACGAGGGACAAGTACCCAAGTTCCATTTGCCATCAGAGAGGCCATTTCCTCATCCATGGCTTGTTGCCATTTTTTACTTTCTTTTGAGCTGACAGCCTCCTCATAAGAGGAAGGCTCACTGCTCCTCATCTCAACACCTGCCACTAGGGCACAAAACACCAAATCTGAGAAAGCATACCTAGAAGGTGGTCTAATAGACCTCCTGCTTCTATCTCGAGCAAGTTGATAGTTTTCCAGATTATGTTGAGGGGTGTCAAATTGCTCCACCTCCATTTCTGTTTCATCATTTTGTTCCTCATGATCAGATTCATGATCAGAGGTCTGGTCTTGGTTTGATGTAGGGTCTCTTTCAGATTGAAGGACTGGTATAGTTGGAGCATTTGAAGGATTGTTATCTATAACTTGATGCTCCACCTCTATTTGGGTATCTCCTAAGCTGGTGGATTTATCTATGTCATCAGTTTTAGATAATTTGCAAGGGAAGACTGATTCATTAAATATTACATCTCGGCTGATGATAATTTTTACACCCTTAGATTGCCTTTCCCATAGCCTATATCCCTTAGTTCCTTCCTGGTACCCAACAAAAATACACTTAGTGGATCTAGGTTCCAGCTTACCTTCTGACTGATGAGCATAGGCTTCACAGCCAAAGGTTCTTAAGTAGTTGAAGTTTAATTTTCTTCCAATCCACTTTTCTTCAGGGCATTTTAAATTAAGGGCTGTGGAGGGGCTTCTATTTACTAGGTGTGCGGCTGTTGCTAAGGCCTCTCCCCAAAAGGATTTAGGCAAGCCAGATGTGAACAAAAGGCACCTCACTTTTTCAAGAAGGGTTCGGTTCATTCTTTCAGCCACCCCATTTTGTTGGGGTGTATTCCTAACAGTTTTATGCCTGCTTATTCCTTGGGAGTTACAGAAATCATCAAACTCTTTATTGCAGAATTATAAACCGTTGTCTGTTCTAAGAGTTTTGATTCTTCTATCAGCTTGGTTTTCTATTAAGATTTTCCAGGTTTTAAATTTTTCTAGTGTTTGATCTTTTGATTTTAATAGAAAAACCCACACCTTCCTAGTATAATCATCAATGATAGAAAGGAAGTACCTGTTGCCACCATGGGTGGGGACCTGGGAGGGTCCCCACAGATCTGCATGTAAGTACTCAAGGCATGCCTTCGCCAGGTGAGTTCCCTTATGGAAACTCATCCTGTGTTGCTTGCCAAGCACACATGGTTCACAAAAATCGAGGGTCTCAGCAGACACTGGACCAAGGTATCCTTGGTTTGACAGTGCCTGCATACCTCTCAGGCTCATATGGCCAAGTCTCAAGTGCCACAGATCAGTCTTATCAGTGTTAACATAGCATGCAGAATTTGATATAACAGAGGAATGAAAACAACCCTTTAAAACATATAAACCATTTTTCTTTAAGCCAGTTAAGAGTAGTTCATCTCCTTTAAAAACATTCAAGGAACCATTTTCAGCTTTGTATGAGAATCCTAACTCATCAAGTGTACCAAGTGAGATTAAATTTCTTTTAAGATCAGGGACATATCTTACATCAGTAAGAGTTCTAATTTTGTTGTCATGCAACTTAAGAGTTATGTCTCCTCTACCCTGAACATTACAAGATTGATTGTTTCCCATGTACACTATTCCACTTTTTCTGTTATTAAAGTTGTGAAACCAGTTAATATTAGGACACATATGAAAAGAACAGCCAGAGTCCATAATCCATTCGTTTAAAATTGAGCTTGAGGAAACATTAAGCACCTCAGCCAAACAATTAGAACTACTAGCTGCTACTGTTACATTTCCCCCTTGCTTTTGTTTTTTCAAGTAATCGTAACAGTATTTCTTTATATGACCTTCTTTCCCACAGTGGTAACATTTCCACTTTTGTTTTTGTTTTCCCTTCTTTTCCTTCTTTTTTCCTTTATACCCTGACCCATTGTGTTGTTCAGTATTCACAGTATAATTTCTTTTATCTGTATTTCCTTTAACAAACAAATTGATGCCAGATTTCTTAGATGTACTAAGTTCTAGTTCTCTAGCTTTAATACCAGATATAACAAGTTCCATATTAGGTACTATACCAGTGTAACGTAAAGCATGTTTCACTACATCATAATCATCAGGTAAGGAATTTAACAAAATCATTGCCTCACTAGTATCTCCTAAAGCCTGATCAGTACCTCTCAATAACAAAGTGAGTTTAGTAAATTCATCTATGTTTTCATCCATAGACTTAGATGTATTCATTTTAAAGTTAAACAACATGCCTTTTAAATAAACTAAATTTGGAGCAGACATTACAGAATATAAAGATTCTAATCTATTCCAAAGTTCAAGAGGTAGAGATATACCGTCAACCTTACGGATTACAGAGTCACCAAGATGAAGAAAAATCAGATTAAATGCCTCTTCTCTGATTTCATCAGTTCGGGCCAGCTGCTCAGGTGACCATTTCCGGTCATCTGTCTCAAGTGCTATAAGCACTTTGTGATGAGAGAGAAGAACCCTCATCTTCTTTTTCCAACTACCGAAATCCCTCTTTCCATCAAATGTACCGATTTCAAATCGGGTTGTTGTCATTTTCGTAATACACGAAAAATTTCACAAAAACAAAAAACCCTAGTTTACTGACTGAGACCTGTACAGCAAACTCACGTTGACAGGCTCTCTTCAGAAAACCCTAGAGTTCTTAAAAAAAAAACAACACCGACACAGTAAGGAAAGGAAACCCTAGGTTTTCGAAAAACAGAGTCGGTCGAGATTTTGACCCTAAAATGTTGGATACGATAAACCAGAGAGCTCTGATACCACTGTTACAAACAAACAGAGATAGCAAAATCTCCAAACACAAACACACCGTCAAAATCTCACACAAATGAACTCACACAATCTGAAAAATTAAATGCAGCCGATATTGACAGTATTTAAACATAAACCAGAAACAAGAGGCGCAAGATTTTATAGTGGTTCACCCCAAAAAGGGCTACGTCCACTTGAGCTCTGGTGAGAAGAGCTCACTTCCACTAAATAGATTCAATCTGATTACAGCAAAAACAATAACAAAACAACCCTGATTTTCTAAAACAATAAGCCACGAAATCACTTTGAGATTAGGGGCTTACCTTACACAAAACAAAATCAGAGAACGCTTACAGAAGACGAACTATACAACATTTACAGAGAGAGAACGAGAGAGAGAGAGAGCAAAAGATGAAACCCTAGAAATGACCGACTCTCTGCCAAACCCCCTCAATCAAAACTCGTCTTCAATGCGATCAGATAACGACAATCTCGAGGCGAGACATAATGAAGTGAATGGCTCGGATTGCCTCAGCAAAAGCAGCGTCGATGGTCTGGATTAAATCGTGCAAAGGGAGCAGCAGGCAGCAGACAAAACGACAAGAGATCAAAGGATATGAGAAGTGGGCTGGCCCAAGTTGGCTGCATCTTGCGGCCCTCCAGTGGGCGCCCAAAAGGGCAGCCCTGGTTGCCACAAGAGGCCCCCCAGACTTGGGCCTCTTTTATGTTTCACAAAATATAACAAAATGTGATGTTATAAATGGTATCAGAGCCGACCCCCGAGCCTCTGAGCGCGGTGGTGGGGCAAACCTCAGCGAGGAGGCTGAGTCCCGAGGGGGTCATGAGGCCCCTATGGGGGGTGCGTGTAGGCACCTTAGGCGAATCCCACATCGGCCATGCAAGGGGGGAGAGATCTGGGACCGGTTGTAAGGTCGCATGACGAGGACGTCATGTGCTTAAGGGGGGGAGAATGTAATACCCCGAGAGCCCAGAGAAGTTAGTGTATATCGAGGATAGTGTAAGAAAGGAAACAACACCAGCTGGATACCTTTTGGGCTGAATGTTGGCAAAGAACTCCCAAGTTAAGCGTGCTTGACCTGGGAAAATTCAGGGATGGGTGACCCCCCCTGGGAAGTTCGTGTAGGCCCATCAGGGTAAGTTGTTCTGGATCTTCCTATCGCTCGAATGGGATGTTACACCTTCGATTCGACAATTTGTAAAGATTCACGTAAATTGAATAAGTCTTCATAAAAAATGACAGACGCAGCCCCATAAAATTTTTTAAATCAAGATGTGTGCAGATTATTAAGATTTAAACCCAATAACTTAATGTTGTCTAAGTCTCTTACCACTTGAACACACCTTACAGTAGTAACCATTACAGTACATTGTGTACTAGTTAGGATAGAGGTGTCAAAAGGGCCGGGCGGCCCGCGGGCCGCCCGGCCCAGCCCGTGACGGGCCGGGCTTTGGCCCGGCCCGTTACTGTTCATACGGGCCGGGCCTGGCCCGGCCCCCATTGGGGGGTCGGGCTGGGCCAAAGAAATTGGGCCCACGGCCCGGCCCGGCCCGGCCCGTGGCCCGTTGGGCCCTTGTGGGCCGGGCCCATGAGGCCCTTATGGGCCAGTAAGGCCCTTACTCATTTTTTTTTTAATTTTGTTATTATTTAGTAATTATTGATATTGGATATTAAAAAATTTAATTTCGCAATATATATAAATAATAACCATCAATTAATTTATTTAAAATTTTTAAGTTAAATTTTTTATATATTTAAATTATAAATAAACATTCTCCTTTTTATATGTACATTATTTTTCATATCAATTCACAAGAAAAATTATAAGAAATATAAATTAATGAAATAATATTTAAAACTTAAGAATTAAGATAGAAAATATTTTAAAAAGAAACAAATTAATTTTTATATATGTATATATTATGTGTATTATTTTTAAAAAAATTATTTAAAAAAAAAAGAAAAAAAAGGGCCGGGCCCACCGGGCCCGGCCCGTTAGGCCCGTGGGCTAAGGGCCCGGCCCGGCCCTCTAGCCCACGGGCTGGCCCGGCCCGGCCCGGCCCGGCCCAGCCCCTTTGTAGGGGGGCCGTGGGCCGGGCCGGGCCCTATCAATGATAAAAGGGCTCGGGCCCGGCCCGACCCTTTTAGTAAAAGGGCCGGCCCGGCCCGTTTAAAAAGCCCGTGGGCCGACTCGTGCTGGACCGGGCCGGGCCGGGCCGGCCCTTTTGACACCTATAAGTTAGGATAATCCATCTCCGGGCTGGGTCACCACGTTGACACTTTTGATACTTAAGTGCAATTTGTTACTTGAAAACAATCGTGCTATATTCATAAGGTATCTTTAATACTTTTTAATTATTGTGTAGTTGATGAATGAGTTGTTACTTTGTATTTAAAATTTATTAAGTGTACATTCATATAATAATAATAATAACTAGTTCATCCCCAAAGTTCATATGTACAAATATAAATAGTTTATATAAAATAATAAATAATATAATAACATATAATAAATTAATAACATAAATAATAAAAATATAAAACATAATAAAATTTTTAAAAGAAATATGACAACATATGATAAATATAAATAATTTATACAAAATATTAATTTTGTCAAAATAACTTAAACGATTTATTTAAAATAATTCAATTTTACCTAAATAACTAATTTAACATAACCTACAAACTAATTATTTTTTAAAATTAAATAATAACATAAACATATATAAGATTTTTATTTTTTTGCATGGTTCTGAAACTAATTAAGGGTTTTAGAGTTTTGAGTGGTGACTTTATTGAGAAAGAATAAGAGGTAAATTATGGAAAATAAAATAAAAAATTAAATTTATTTTTTAAAAAAATTTACTTGGTAGTTGGTATTTGGCGATATTACCTGATATCTCAAAATTTATTTTGATTTAAAAAAATCTTATTTTTTCTGTAATTTATTTTAATTAAAATTTTATGTTAATATTTAAAAATTAATAATATGGATTAGATCATGTCTCTTCATATACCAGCATATTTACACATTTTTCAAATACTATTCAACCATGAAAAAAATCATCTACAAATTTCAAGAACTATACATTTTTCACAAATCTAGACTTAATTAATGAGTTATAAAAATTTTATTTCGAGTAAGTAAAAAAAAAAAAAAAAATATCAAAATAAAAAGTGAAAATAGATGGAAAAAAGATTTGACGGCTATTTTGTTATAATATATATAGATATAGATTATAAATATAAATTTTTGGTGATAAAAACAAATTTCTGTAATAAGAATTGAAAACAGTAATTCAATTCCAACTGATTAACTCTAAAGATTCAGAAAAAATTCGCAAAAACATCCAACAATACAAGTCTCTACAAACGAGAGAGGTCCTTAATTTAGCAATATATTTCTTTCTTTCCTCACTCATACATTTTAAGTATTTTAAATAATAAGCATGTGTAGCCATAAAATAAAATTTTGGTAAAGGTAGGTAGCTTTGTATATATATAGCTACCGCTTCCTTACTTCTTCATCTTTTGTATTCCAAAATTACTTAAAATTCATGAATTTCAAATATGTGTGATTAAGAAATGATGGTTCTTAGTCCTGTTCTCCTGACACATCAGGAATGATTTAATTTATCTTTATTTTATAAAAAATTATTCTTCCAACACGTAACTGTAATTTTGTTTTTTTTTTTTTTTTCATAAAATTGCAGTCACTGGTTACTAATTAATTAAGACAAGCCTAGTAGAAAACATATAATTGAATAATTAATTAGGTATCATGGTAAGATCAGCCCTTGATTTTCTCAGACAGACAGAGGACCATTTAGACCTTTCTACAATTACAAAATAAGAACCTCTCTACAATCAAAGTATCATGAGTATCTCTGGCATATTGATGAAGACGATGATTGATGTCGAATTCGTGGGATCGAGCGGGATCGAGCGTCGAGTGCCCCACAAGAGAAGGCATCCCAAGACAATGACTGATCACTGTCAGTGTGTCACTCAACTGCATAGTTTCCTAAAAAGGTTTCCAATTAATTAAAAGCAGCAGCAGCAGCAGGGGGGTTGACTCTGAAACGAAGAGAAGCAGCAGTGGCATCTAGATTCTATATATCATACGTCTTCACAAAACTGAGGATCTTCTCGTCGGCGTGGCCCTGCTATTGGTTTAATAAAAAGAATTAAATGTTAAATATTAGGATTAAAAATTAACAATAAGTATTCATTCATTCAGCTCAGATGATATTTAAATTTTAGGTAGGGCGTAGTGATGTTAGAAATGGGATAGCTAATGAATGAAAATACGAAGCGAGCAATAATGGCAACTCCTTGTGAATATATATCCATCCATCAAAGTGGATGGATGAGAGCAAGAATAATAATAATAAAAAAAAAAATACACTTGTTTCCATCCATAGTTTTCTCCCAGTTGTTTAATTATATAATATTTCCAGATTTCTTCTTCAAATTAATTAATATTGATTGATCCCGAAAACACCTCCTGATTTGTTGTTGGAATCTTAATTTGCAATTAACGGAATATCTTTAATCTGTTGAGCTGTGTCTTGGGTTCTTTCAGATGTTGTTTATTATAATATTCCAGCTCTCTTTTCATTCTATGAGCTACGCATTTGTTTATTCTTGCCCACAGCTTAATCTATAGGTGAATTAATAATCATATATTGAACCTTTTTGTAATTCTACGTACGTACTAATTACATCTCAACTAGTTAGTTGCTAGTTGAAGTTCATTGACAGGAAGCACCTAGAAGCTTCTAAGCGTCATACGTAATAACAAGACGATTATATTAGGTTCGGTGGGGTGCTTGTTTGGGAGAGAGAGAGGAGATAGGAGAGATTACGGGTTTGACGCATTCGAAAGTATTTTTTCTTCTTCTTCAATATTGGAAAATGCGATTTCAATTTCGCTTAAAATTGACTTTGATTTCATTTAGTCATTGTTTATGCTTATCTTTCGGCGAAGGTCCATTGGGTATCGAGAAACCGAAAACCGAGTTGGTGAGAGGTGGGCCGTGGGCTTCTACACGTATACTTAATTCTTCAGCATCAAAGTTATATCATCATAATAAGAATCAAAGTTGACATTCACGACCAGCCAATTCTATCTTCTCGCTCATCTTCTCTTGTCCCAGTTCCAAGCCATGGAGATGGGGATTCGCATCTTCTTCTCCTTTTTATTCTCTCTTCTCCTCCTCCTCCTCCCCTTTTCCAGTTCAGTTCACTTCCAGATCTCGCGCTTTGGCCCTGAAGCCAATATGCTCTACCAAGGAGATGCATCACCTGCAGTTGGATCCGTTGAATTGATCAACCGAGTCACTTATCTGTGTCGCGTTGGCTGGGCCTTCTATGCCGATAGGATTCCGATCTGGGACTCGAAAACAGGAAAGCTCACCGACTTCACCACCCATTTCACCTTCACCATAGACCTCCAAGGCCGACCCAAGTATGGCCATGGCATGGCTTTCTTCCTCGCCCCAGTTGGCTTCCAGATCCCTCCCAACTCGGCCGGTGGCTTCTTGGGCTTGTTCAACACCACAACCAGTGATTTACCCACCAACCAAATGGTTCTGGTTGAGTTCGATTCCTTTTCAAACCCAGAATGGGATCCTCCGTACGAGCATGTTGGGATCAACAACGGCTCGATTTCCTCCGTCGTTACCACTCCTTGGAACGCTAGCTTGCACAGCGACGATACAGGATCTGCTTGGATTACATTCAATGCCACTACTAAGAATTTGACTGTGTCTTGGTCCTACGAAGCAACTACCGCTCCTAAAGAGAATTCCACTCTTTCTTGTCAACTTGACCTGAAGCGGATTCTGCCCGAGCAGGCAATGGTCGGTTTCTCGGCTGCTACCGGCCAGTACGTAGCGCGACATGTACTCCAATCATGGGAATTCAGTTCAAGTTTAGATATAGAAGAGACGAACCAACAGAATGCGAAAAAGACCAGATTAAAAATTGGTCTAATGGTCCCATTGGGTGCTTTGGTTTTAGGGGTGTTGGTGGCTGCAGCTATAATTTTGTGGCGAAGGAGATCAAGAGCTAAAGCAAAATCAGCAGTACCGGTTAACCCGACATCGATTAATGATGATCTTGAAAGAGGTGCAGGGCCAAGGAGATATTCTTATATTGATCTTGCCTCGGCTACCAGCAACTTCTCAGAGGAGAGAAAGCTGGGAGAAGGAGGATTTGGTGGTGTTTACAGAGGGTACCTCAAAGACCTCAATATGGAGGTAGCTGTGAAGAAAATCTCAAGGGGTTCTAGACAGGGTAAAAAGGAGTACATAACCGAAGTGAAGGTCATTAGTCATCTGCGACATCGAAATTTGGTGCAGCTTGTGGGCTGGTGCCATGACAAAGGTGAGTTTCTTCTAGTCTATGAGTTTATGCCTAATGGAAGCCTGGATTCCCACCTGTTTGGCAAGAACAGCACTCCCATTTGGGCTGTGAGGTACAAGATAGGTACTGGGTTAGCCTCAGCATTGCTGTATCTACACGAAGAGTGGGAACAATGTGTTGTTCATAGGGATGTAAAGTCCAGTAATGTAATGTTGGATTCAAGCTTCAATGTCAAGCTTGGAGACTTCGGCTTAGCCCGGCTCATGGACCATGAGGTTGGCCCGCAAACCACGGGGCTGGCTGGAACTTTCGGTTACATGGCGCCTGAATATGTAGGCACCGGAAGGGCCAGCAAAGAATCAGATGTCTACAGCTTTGGAGTGGTTCTATTAGAAATCGCAACTGGGAAAAAATCTCTGGACCCCCGGAACGGTGGTAGCCAAATTGGGCTGGTGGAGTGGGTGTGGGACCTGTATGGAAGTGGGCAGCTGCTTTCGGCTGTTGATGAGAGAATGAATGGGAAGTTTGAGGGGAGGCAAGCAGAATGTTTGATGATTGCTGGGTTGTGGTGTGCTTACCCAGATCGGAGTCGGAGAGCATCCATAAAGCAAGCCATTCAAGTGCTTCATTTTGAGGCTGCGCTGCCCGATCTTCCACCGAAGATGCCCGTTCCCGTTTATGGTGCACCAGCTACAGGCGTATCGGCAAGTAGTTCTAGTGAGCCTTCCATAACTTGTTCGAGCATTGAGCTGGGTCGTTGAACAAATAAAATTTCAACTTACAGATAGGGATAATCCTCTATTGAAATATATATGATATTGTTTCATAATGCTTAATGTATAGAGATCTATTAGCAAGATATATAAACGTGCGGGGTCATATATAGGTTTATGAAAGCGTTAAGACTTATTAGCAAGAAAGTGTTAAGATTTAATATGTACTTACTATATCATCTTCAATAAAAATTTGGCTTGTAGCTCGATCGATGTTGAAATAAGATGCATAAATGCCAACAGTACTGAACTATCTTTACAAATATCATTTATTACAGTGACTGCTTTTGTGCAGGTAAGGCTTGATGATGCACTTTTGGGCTACGCAAGACTGCTACATAACTCTTTAAATTTAAATTGGACACGTATATGTTGAGTCTCTTTACTTCTCAGCAAAAAAAATGGATAAAGATGTTGAACTGATCATGTGTTAAATTCAATTTAATCTTTGAATAGAGATAATATAATACAAGTAGGAGATCCAATCATATAGGTGTAGTTGCTTATGAATATACATAGGCTTAGCCCCCCGAATGAGAGAACATGACTGTGAGATTGTGCCATGACTCATTAACCAGGTTCTTGTGACGTGAGAGTAGATGACTTAGTTACATGATAGTTATAAAAGATCGGAGATGCATATATATCTACTCAGACCAAATCATTAATTTATTAATTTAAGTATGGCCTGTTTATTGGTTTCTACAAGTGATGAAAGAGTCAATTTATTGGAAATAGTGATTTTTTTTTTAAAAAAAATTATATATCAAGGATGTTATTTATGTATAATTTCCAGACTAACGATCACAAACACACAGAGTCACGCACATGCACTGGTCATGAAAGCAAGGCGGTTGCGGGTGTTGGAAGTATGTGTGTGGCTTTCCTTCCGAGCTTCATTTTCCTTCCTCTAGAAGCTTGGTGACTTTTCTTCCAAATTTTGCTTTTCTTCCCTAAAAGCTTGGTGACTTTCCTACCAAGTTCTTTTTTGCTTGGTCTCCAAGTTCATCATGCTTATATATATTTCCCTAAGCTCCCTAAGCTTTGTTGGAGGTTTGAAGAGACTTGATTTTCTTTGAGTTTTAAGACTTGTTTTCTTTGAGCTTTGGAAGAGTTTGGTTTTCTCAAGTTTTACATCACTAAGAGCAAGCCCGTCCTGAGTTTTACTAGCTCCGGTTGTTCGTGGCTGCCATTCACTGGAGAGGTTGTTTCATCCTGCTGAGACAGTTGCCGTAATCTGCTTGCCGCCAGTGCAGGGCGCTAATTGTCTTCAGGACAGCGCAAAGCGCGACTCGACCTACTTTTGTTCATGCCTCTTCCACGATCTAGAAGTTTGTTCCTGATTCCTTGTCGTTCCAGCTGGGAGCGTTGCTGTTCAACCATCTTCTCTGATTTGTTGTTTTAGTCTGGTAACTTCTGTTGTTGTTCATTTAATTATAAGCTCTTATTACCATTAATATCAGCTGTTATAATAGTGGTCAAGTATATAGTATATGTTTCTTGTACCGTAGTCGGTTAAAACTGTTTTCTTATATCAAGCAAGTTATTTCTATATACCATACACATCTATACTTTCTGTATCCCTAACAATCTGAAGACAGTTAGTAAGAGAGTCTAGAAAAGATGGATGTCTCTATTCCTGCTGATGGTTCCGGTGTCGCTGCTACCGGTGTTGCCTCGGGTTCAAACCTGCCCCATGTTGCTGTCTCGGGTCTTCGCCCACCAACTGCCGCTGTTTCTACAACAACTACTATGCAAGGGCTCGGTTCAGCCATGGCCAAGCCAACCCCACATGTGGAGAAGCCACCACCATTTAATGGTGAAGATTTTAAAAGGTGGCAACAGAAGATGTTATTCTATCTGACCACGCTAAATCTAGCCCACATCTTCGAAGAGGATTGCCCCGTTGTCTCGGAGGAGAATATGACAACAGAGATTGTGGCTGCGAGGGAGGCATGGATGCACTCAGATTTTCTTTGTAAAAATTATATTCTGAGTAACTTGGCCGACCCGCTGTATAATGTTTACTGCACAGTGTATGCTACTTCCAAGCAATTGTGGGAGACCTTGGAGAAGAAATATAAGCTTGAGGATGCTGACACCAAGAAATTTCTGGTGGGCAAGTTCCTGGATTGCAAGATGGTTGATACCAAATTTGTAACACCCCAACTCCCGGGAGCGTTAGGTAACGTAAGATTCCGGGGATATATATATATATATTTTTCCAACAAACAACAGAAACTCAACATAAACCGTTTCCCGAAGATCCCGTTACACCTTCTCAGTATATCAACTATGAACCATCAATAACTAAGACAGGTTCACCAACACAAATGCGGAAGTTAGATCGAAACCTTAACAGGTCATAACTGAAACCACTTTATTTATAATATAAAGCTGAGCCAACGTTTACATGATGTTTTCAAAATAAACAATATAACTGAAAATGACATAAAGTAAACTATCCATTAATCACCGTCATTCCTCGGCAATTCCTTTTCCTTTTACACCGCTGCCTTCACCTGGAACGTTTGAATATTCCAAGGATATAGTCCAAATTAGATGATGAATCATCTAAGTGAGAGTTCAAAACCACATTTTTCATGAATGAATGCAAGACATGAAATAAACCAATACACTCGGTAAGCCCTAGCCCAAGAGAATCCCACGCGCTTAACCCTACCACGGGAAAAGAGCAATTTCTCTAAAAGCTATGCCACCATACCGACTCGACGACACGACGATACGACACGATTCTAGCTTAAATGGGGCGGCCAACGCATCTCACTAGAATACGTTCCCACCTTAAGCATCCAGGAACCACCATGCAATCCCAACTCCAAAATTTCACATGGACCACCTAGTCATCCTAGTGCAACTTCCCTGGCCAAACGGCCTGGCATGGAAATCAAGGCGGCTATCCTGACATGCACACCAGCATCAGATACCCCTATTATTCTGTCACGCCCTTGGAGAATTACGGCTACACTATCCAGACAACATCTTAGGCTGACATTCCATATGAACAACACTGTATGGACCACTTAGTCATCCTAGTGCAACTTTCCTGGTCAAATGACTCAGCACGAAAACCAAGACGGCTATCCTGACATGCACACCAGTATCAGATACCCCTATTATTCCGTCATGCTCTTGGAGAATTCTGACTATACTATCCAGACAACATCTTAGGCTAACATTCCATAAGTACACACAAAACTCACGACATTGCCATATTTCACAATTCAATGCATCATATAAACAACATTTATAAAATGTAATGCATAAGTTTAAAATGTTTAGGGACGAACCTCCCTCATAAAAACCAATCGTCACTGGTTACTATTTCAATGCACAAAACCATTTTGCATGAAATCCACAACACATTTAGGTAACACAAATACCAAGTTTTAGGGTAAACTACTCATCTTGAATATAATTCAGAATGCCTCAAAATTCGTCCAACCTCAACTCTGATGCCAAGCTTTTAAATACTAAATTTCAAGCCCAAACAAGTTTTTCGAACTTCAAATAAATTTTTAAAATTTTCAAATTCTTTTTATTATTTTTCTCCTATATTTTTCTTTTTCTTCTCCTCTACTTCTTCTCCTCCCTATGCCTTCACCTCCTTGCACCCAAATGCCTATTTATACTCAACTTGTGCTTGGCCTCCAAGCATATATACAAATATTATATATAATAGTTCCTATCCTACCACTCATATAACCATTTTATAATTGCATTATCTTTAGCCAAAGAGCTCCTTGCCTTCACGCATGCTCCCCCCCCCCCCCCCCCCCCCCCCCCCCCCCAATAAATATATATGTATATATATTATAATGTTCATCTTTTACTATATTAAAAGAATCTCTACAACTTGCCTATCATTCCTATCTATATTATATTATATTATATTATAATTTCATCATCGTGGCCAAAGTCTTCATCTTCACCTTCACGCCCACCACTCGTTCACTTCTCACACATAAATACATATATTATAAGTTCACTCATTTACTAACATAAAAAATATATATAAATATAATAATAAATATATTATATACATATTATAATTGCACCTTCTCTTGGCCAGGGAGATCCTACGCCTCCACACACACTTCACACACAATAATATATATATTATATGAGAGAACTTGGCTTCGCTTACCACGCACACACTCACACATAATATATACGTATATATAATTTATATAATTTATTATATTATATATTAAAATTATTTATATATAAATCTCTCAATTAATTTCAAATCTTACTTTGAGCATTTCACAATTATATTTACACTCTTAGACGCAAATTTCATTTAGATTCAAATACCAGAAATCTGTAATTAATAATTCCAAAATTACTCGATAAGGACGATTTTGCTCCCGATCCCTCACGGGACCCTTGTTTTATCCCGAAATCTCTTTAGGGTTGATTCTTACTCAAAACCAGAGCTCTCTCAGGGTTCCGTTGACTTTCCCAAAGTTCTCTATGACGATTTGATTTTTCAGCCTGATCCACAGTTGTACCAAAAATTATTCCCAATCCAATTTTTTTCACCACTAAAAATCATAACTTAAATCACTTGTCGATACTATACCATTTTCCCTGATCATCTAGGGTCCAGGGTACTCCTTCTGACTAATTCAGTTGTTCAAAGCTGCATTAGTATACCCTAAAGTCTCATTTTTCCACAAAGTCCAATTATACCATTCATTAAATACCATTTATACCCTTAATAATTTCCCGGGTATTACAAAATTGATGGTCAACCAGATGGAGGAACTGCAAATCATCATTAGTGATTTGCATAGCGAGGGATTGGTCATCAACGAGCCATTCCAAGTTGCCGCAGTGATTGAGAAGCTGTCGTCTTCATGGAAGGATTTCAAAAACTATCTCAAGCACAAGCCCAAGGAGCTATGTATGGAAGATCTGGCTCTTCGTCTTCGTATTGAAGAAAACAACCACAAAAGAGATAAAATCTTAGACAGATTTGAAGCTAAGGCTCACTTAGTTGAGGCTCTCAAATCTCAACCTAAGAAGCAGCAAGGCAAGAGAGTAAGTGGGTCGCTGGGACCAAAGAAGACCGCTGCCAATAAACGCATTCAAGGCACCTGCTGGGTATGCGGTAAGACAGGCCATAGGGCTGTGGATTGCAGACACAAGAAGCGTCAAAGCTCTGGTAGCAACCAGCGCAAGTCTAAGCCTTCTTATGCCAATATGGTGGAAGATGATGAGCTCGTTGTAGTCATCACTGAAGTTTACATGGTTGATAACGCCAAAGGCTGGTGGATCGATACTGGTGCTTCAAGGCACATTTGCAAGGATAGATCCTTGTTCTCAACGTATGAGAAGATGAATGGCATTGAAAAGATGTACATGGGAAATGTCGTAGCCTCGACTGTGGAAGGCAAGGGCAAGGTGCTGCTAAAGTGGACATCTGGGAAGATCCTGACCCTCACAGATGTCTGGCATGTGCCTGAGATTCGCAAGAATCTGGTGACTGGAACACTGCTGAACAAAAATAGGTTTAAACTCGTTTTTTAATCTGATAAATTTACTCTTACCAAGGGGGGAATGTATGTGGGTCGGGGATATCTAGATAAGGGCATGTTCAAATTGAATGTACAGGCCCAAGTGCGTAAGAAGATTAATAAGAATGACTCTTCTACTTATACTGTTGAGTCGTGTGATGTTTGACATTCAAGATTAGGACATGTCAATTATCGTTCCTTCCAAAGAATGGTTAATCTAGGGTTATTACCTAGTTTTAACATTGATAAGGGACACAAATGTGAAGTTTGTGTTGAATCAAAGTTTACAAGAAAGTTGTTTCCATATGTGGAAAGGAATAGTGAATTACTCGACCTAATTCACAGTGACGTTTGTGACATGAAAAGTAACCCCACTAGAGGTGGAAAGAATTATTTTGTCACATTTATTGATGACTGCAGTAAATATTGCTATGTATACTTACTACGGAGTAAAGATGAGACCTTTGATGTTTTTAAAACATTCAAGGCAGAAGTTGAAAATCAACTGGGAAAGAAAATTAAGGTGCTCAGATCAGATAGGGGTGGTGAGTATGAATCATCGGCTCTGTCTAAGTTTTGTGAATCTCATGGTATAATCCACCAGACGACAGCACCTTATACACCACAACAAAATGGTGTAACTGAAAGGAAGAACCGAACTTTAAAGGACATGATAAATTGCATGTTAAACAGTTCGGGTTTACCCCATAATTTGTGGGGGGAAGCGTTGCTTACTGCAAATTTTATATTAAATAGAATTCCACATAAGAAGTCTAGCAAGTCACCTTATGAAGTGTGGAATAATAGACAACCCTCATACAAAATCTTGAAAGTGTGGGGGTGTTTGGCCAAGGTGCAGGTTCCTTTACCTAAGAGAACTAAACTTGGTCCAAAAACTATTGATTGTGTTTTTATAGGCTATGCCTCGCATAGTGCTGCCTATAGGTTCCTAGTAACTAAGTAAGAAATTCCTGACATTAATGTCAATACGGTTCTGGAATCTATAGAAATGGAGTTCTTTGAGAACATCTTCCCTTTTAAGGGAGATAAACCTAGTGCAAGTGGTTCCAAGAGAACTCATGAAGCAAGTTCTTCAAAAGGCCAAGATGGGCATGAAATTGACATCGAGCCTCGAAGAAGCAAAAGGGCAAGGAAAGCCTCTTCCTTTGGCCCAGATTTCCTAACCTTTGTGTTAGAAGATGAGCTGCAAACCTATGGTGATGCAATGTCATCTCCTGATGTTTCTTATTGGAAAGAGGCTATTAATAGTGAAATGGATTCCATCTTACAAAACAATACCTGGGTATCGGTCAATTTGCCACTTGGGTGTAAACCAGTTGGGTGTAGATGGATTTTTAGGAAGAAATTAAAGGCCGATGGTACTATTGATAAGTACAAAACTCGGCTGGTAGCTAAAGGCTATCGTCAAAAGGAAGGACAAGACTTCTTTGACACGTATTCTCCGGTGACAAGAATCACGTCTATCAAGAAGCTGATTGCTATTGCAGCATTATATAATTTGGAGATACATCAAATGGATGTAAAAACAGCATTCCTAAATGGATATTTAGAAGAAGAAGTCTACATGGAACAACCTGAAGGGTTTGTTGTAAAGGGACATGAAATGAAAGTTTGTAAACTAGTAAAGTCTCTTTATGGGTTGAAACAGGCGCCTAAACAATGGCATGAGAAGTTTGATCACACAATGTTGTCAAATGGATTTAAGATAAATGAGTGTGATAAATGTGTTTATGTGAAAATCATAAACCAAGAATGTGTCATTGTGTGCCTATATGTGGATGACATGTTGATAATGGGCACGAATCGAAGTGTCATACAGTCCACAAAACAAATGTTGAACTCACACTTTGACATGAAAGACCTTGGTCTTGCTGATGTCATTCTTGGAATTCGAATAATAAGGAATTCCGAAGGGTATGCTCTTTCTCAGTAGCATTACATAGAGAAAGTGTTGAGAAGATTTGGTCACTTCGAGAGTAAGCCAGCAGTTACTCCGTTTGATCCAAATTCAAAGTTGAAGAAAAATCATGATGAAGGTATATCTTCTCTGGAATATGCCAGAATTATTGGAAGTCTGATGTACATCATGAATTGTACTAGACCTGACATCGCCTACTCCGTAGGCAGGCTAACGAGATACACGAGCAATCCTGGGCATGACCATTGAGGTGCATTGGTCAGGGTACTTAGGTACTTGAAGTACACCCTGGACTATGGATTGCACTATACAAAATATCCACATGTACTGGAAGGATTTAGTGATGCTAATTGGATCTCCGATAGCTTAGAGACTAAATCAACCAGTGGGTATGTGTTCACTCTAGGTGGTGCTGCTGTGTAGTGGAAATCTTCAAAGCAGACGTGTATAGCACGGTCAACCATGGAGTCGGAGTTTATAGCTCTGGACAAAGCAGGCGAAGAAGCTGAATGGCTTCGCCATTTCCTCGAAGACGTTCCATTATGGCCAAAGCCTGTTAACGCCATTTGCATATATTGTGACAACTTAGCTGTTTCAATGAGGGCTAAGAATAATGTCTACAATGGAAAGTCAAGACACATTAGGCGCAGGCATAACACTATTAGAGAGTTGCTCACAAATGGAATAATCTCCATTGACTATGTGAAGTCAAAAGAAAATCTAGCTGATCCTTTGATGAAAGGAGTGACTCGTGAGCAAGTCAAATTTACATAAAAGGGAATGGGGTTAAAGCCTTTAAAATGACTTTTCCGATGGTAACCAAACCTAGTTGACTGGAGATCCCAAGATCTAGGTTAAATTGGCCAACTGGCTGGAATAAGTCATAGTTGACACACTATGAAACTTTTAGTTTCTCCCCATGTCTCAGAAATTGAAGAGTGTGTCCTGTCGACGTTAAAGTGAAGGTTGATATCTTGATATAAAAGGAGTAGTGACATGGTACTCTTGATCAATGCTTCCCTATATGAGAGTAGAAGTGGGGTCGCTTCTATGAGAACTGTTCAATGGCTTGGGTTCTCTAAAACTCTCATGAAACCCAGGATGCTGTCTAGGACTAAAATGAACACAATCGTATAGAACTCAGTGGGTCAAGACATGTTGTGTGTGATGTCTATTGTCTCGATTTACCTTCAGAAGGATAGTTCAAGAGCTAGTCTCACTATTTCTTCGATAAATTCAATAGACATTCACTAAGGAAGGTTCAAGTCCAAAAGACACCTTGTTGATGCATGACTTGTCTATTTGCTCTCAGTGACTCCATGTCGTTTTGTATAATTTTTTGAGCACACACACTCATGTGGGGGATTGTTGGAAGTGTGTGTGTGTGTGGCTTTCCTTCCAAGCTTCATTTTCCTTCCTCTAGAAGCTTGGTGACTTTCCTTCCAAGTTTTGCTTTTCTTCCCCTAGAAGCTTGGTGACTTTCCTATCAAGTTCTTTGCTTGGTCTCCAAGTTCATCAAGCCTATATATATTTCCCTAAGCTCCCTAAGCTTTGTTGGAGGTTTGAAGAGACTTGATTTTCTTTGTGTTTTAAGACTTGTTTTCTTTGAGCTTTAGAAGAGTTTGGTTTTCTCGAGTTTTACATCACTGAGAGCAAGCCCGTCCTGAGTTCTGCTAGCTCCAGTTGTTCGTGGCTGCCGTTCACCGGAGAGGTTGTTTTATCCTGCTGAGACAGTCGTCGTAGTCTGCTTGCCGTCGGTGCAGGGCACTAACTGTCTTCAGGATAGCGCAAAGTGAGACTCGACCTACTTCTGTTCCTGCTTCTACCACGATCTAGAAGTTTGTTCCTGATTTCTTGTCGTTCCAGCTGGGAGCGTTGCTATTCAACCATCTTCTCTGATTTGCTGTTTTAGTCTGGTAACCTCTGTTGTTCATTTAATTATAAGCTCTTATTACCGTTAATATCAGCTGTTATAATAGTGGTCAAGTATATAATATATGTTTCTTGTACCGTAGTCGGTTAGAATTGTTTTCTTGTATCAAGCAAGTTATTTCTATATACCGTACACATCTATACTCTCTGTATCCCTAACAGCGGGTCTATCGTGCATTTAGTGGGTCAATTTACCTAGCTGATTTTTTTTTATATGTAAGATATGAGTATAATTATATTTTGATCTACTTTGCAATACTTAGATACATATTACATGTCTATCTTTAAACTAAAGTTTAAGGCAAGCTTACGAGTGAATTCAGGGATTAAGGTGAGTCAACAAAGATTGAAAGAAGTCAATTTCAGAATTAATGGCTTGGTGAGTCGAGAAAGTACCAAGTCAAACATAGAAATATTTGGAACCTCTAAAAGTGACAAATCAAAGTATAATAAAGATATCTCGTTTTTTCTTAGAGATTCACTTATAAATGGTTGGAGAGATAAGTTCAGAGGATTTGATCCCAAAACCAAGATACAGTGCTATCATAATTGAAATATTACTTGGCCCAAAGAATTGAAGGAGAGTACGAACAAAACCTAGGTGTGTGGTTTATTTTTGGCTAAAAATTAATTCTAAACTGGGTTTGAATGAAACAAAGGAACCAATAGACTTTAGGCACCCAAAATGAGAATACTAACCAGTTCAGAGGTTCAAATTATAGAAAATTCTTAAAACGAACACAAGTGAACTCTGAAGGTTAAATTTATGTAAGAATATTTTAAGAAATCCCAATAGACTGAAAGGCTTAAAAGTTTAGGGGTGAAATGAAAATTAATAAATACCAGGGTTATAAGGGTAAGGATCTTGAAATATTATGGGTTTAAGTGAAATAAAAGATACCAAGAGGTCCATGTGAAGGACTTTGAGGTTAAAGTGAAATAAGGAGAATCAAGTAAGTAAATGTGTAATTACCCAAAGTTGGGTACATATACGTATGGCAGAGAGGTTACTGTGTGGTGTTTGACGGTAAATAAGGTAAAGAAAACAGAGGAAGGAAGAAAGAAAAAAAAAAAAAGGAACAAAAGAAGAAGAACAAGTGGTCTAAGTCAAGGCTTCATTGCCCGTGACTGGACTTTCTGGAGGAAGGGTCCTCCAGAAGAGTTTTCGAACAATCTGTGCTAGAAACATATGATGAACTCCAACGTGATGTTTTCTTCGTTTTTTATTTGACAAGTTTGGACTCCAAATTGCTTGACTTGAGGGGACAGTTCCTAGATGTCTAGTATAAACCCTACAGGAGCCATTTTGGGAAAAAGATTGAGCCAGAGATTAAATTGGAGCCAGTTTCATTTCTGGCCAGAATTGCACGACACAGTGGTGCCTAATTCAAGCTTTTTTGATGAGTCTAAACAGTTATTATTTGATAATTTAAAAGCACTTTTATACAAACACATTATTACCTTAAATATTACTCATCTTTTAAGTTTTATACAACTTAAAAGTTAAATAGCTTGAAAGCTATGAAAAAAACCGGTAAGGCAAACACCCCCTTAACAGTAGCAAATAAGCTTTTCGCTTGTAAGCTCCTCCTCCGATTGAGCTTTAAGGCAAACGGGCTTCAGTTTGAAATAATTATTATATGCATAGGTCTTTGTTGGGCTTTTTTGACCAAAGTCCTCCAAGCTCTAGCCCATTAAAGTGCTAGCCTAGCTTAAATAAATTATAGCCTAGGGTCTCTATTTAAAGTTCCCTTGGGCGGGCCTAAATCTAAGGTCCACCCTTTTCTTAAATTTGGGCTTCGTCTGGCACAACTCTTGAGATTTTTTTTAAGAGACTCGTGTTTGAAGCCCATTTTTATCCATTTCTTACACAAGAACCCCACAAATGTCATCTCAACAAAAATTACGAATGTGGCAATTTTATTTTTTTTCTCTAATTATCCCAAAAATCTTTTCACAATGTATGCCCGTCCATAGTCCATTCGGCTAATCAACATTTAACAACTTTGGGATAGTCTCTTAAAATTCACCAAAAACTCTCAAATTTTGCTCCAAAAGTTCTGGGCCCTCTTAAATAGCCCAAAATAGTGACATGTTTTTAACATGAAGGCTCAATTTCCCCCCTTGAAAGCAAGGATAATGTTTCCTACCCTTCAACCAATTTAAGGCTCTAATCTGACACCATTTTTAACCCAAAAATAAAGTCAATTCCAGCCCCCAAGGATCTAGCCAAGACCTTTGATGGATAAAAAGAGTAAGTCAACATGAATATTTAATGATCTTATGAAAGATAATTCCATCATCCAAGGTCTCAGGTCTAATGCATCACTTGTCAAACTCCTACACGCTCGGACTTTTGTCCCTTAATGGTAGACTCTGATGGTCAAATTAGTATTCGAGATTTAATAGAATAAACAATTTGAGTAGAGTAACGAAAATGGTAGAAATAAAGACTTACCTACTTCTAAAAAATTTAGAGCTTATATAATCAGGGTAAAGATTACCCGACTCAATTTTCGTTGAATCCTCTTTTGGAATGAGACCCTAAGGTATGGTTTGGATGCACCGTGTGACTTATACTATTAAGTTATTCCAAGGCCATGCACCTAATGGTCAGAGTGTGATGTGTTGTCACATGGTGAATTTAGATGCTTCCTTAGGATCCTTTATCTTGGTCTTTTAAGCTAGGTGATACTTTATTCATAAATTCTTATCAAGTCCCAACTGAATCTTTTTTGTCACCAAATATATATAAGATGCTCTCAAACCTTCCTATAATTCTCAGCTATCATCAAACACTACAGAAAAAATTGACTTTTAGCGACAGATTACTTAGCCGTGAATTTTTAAATTCGTCCCTAAGATGAAAAAAAATCCTAAATCTGTCACTAAAGTCAAAAAATCAATTGCTAAATTAATCACAAAATCGATTACATTTTGATTTTAGATAGAGAAAAAAATTCTTAGAGATGAATTAAAATATTCTATCGCTATATGAATTAAAATATTATTTAGAGCCGAAATATTCTGTTGCTAAATAATTAAAAAAAATTAATTTTTTTTAGCGACAGGGTGGCCCGTCGCTAAATTTTGTATTTTTATTTAATTCTTTTTTATTTTTTAGTGACGGGGGTTGCCCCGTCGCTAAATTTTGGATTTTAGATTTTTATTTCTTTTTATTTTTTAGCGACGGGTGTGACTTGTCACTAAATTTTGTATTTTTTATTTATTTTATTTTTATATTTTAGCGACGGGGTTGCCTTGTCACTAAATTTTGTATTTTTATTTTTTAGCAACGGGGGTTGCACCGTCGCTATATTTTGTATTTTTATTTAATATTTTTTATTTTTTAGCAACGGGGTTGCCCCATGGCTAAAATTTGGATTTTTATTTTTTTTATTTTTTATTTTTAGTCACTGGTGTGACCCCGTTACTAAATTTTGTATTTTTTTATTTATTTTATTTTTATTTTTTAACGACAGAGGTTGCATTGTCGCTAAATTTTGTATTTTTTTTATTTTTATTTTTTAGTGACAGGCTTTCCCATTGCTAAATTTTGAATTTTTATTTTTATTTTTTTTAGCGACGGGTGTGACCTCGTCACTAAATTTTATATTTTTTATTTATTTTATTTTTATTTTTTAGCGATGGGCGTTACCCCGTCGCTAAATTTTATATTTTTATTTAATTTATTTTTTATTTTTTAACGATGGGGATTGCCTCATCACTAAATTTTAATTTATTATTTAATTAAATTAATATTATTTAGCGACGGAATATTTCGTCGCTAAATAATAAAAAATTAAATAAATAAAAAAATAATAAAATAAAATATATAATTAATAATTAAAAATTAAATTTTATTCGAGTACCTCGTTGCTAAATAATTAAAAAATTTAAATAAAAATTAAAATTTTATAGTATTGAATCCATATTTTATGTATTTTATTTACAAACCAAAATATGTAAATTGATATGATATTGTAAAATTTATAAGGACAAAAATGTATTACACTAATTTTTAATCAAATAAAATTTAAATATTTAAGAGATTAATTAATTAAAACATTTAAGTGGTACATTAATTGACGTAAAAATTTTCAATATTTATTTTTTTAAGTTTTAATTTATGAATTTAAAAATTTAAAATAAAATTAAAATGACTGTAGCTAAATTTAGTATATAATTAATATGTGCAGTTTATACAATGAGATACCTTGCAGCTCGGACAATTGCGCGCGCACACGCTCACACAAGGGACTTGGGATAGAAACCAAGGAGGGGAAAAAAGGTTGCGCTGGGGGATTAATTCCAGCGTACACATGGCGGCCTAAGGGGGCACCGCTTGACGTGTAGAGGTGCGCACACATGTTCGCCCGTGGGATTAATTAATTTTTTTTAAAATAAAAGTCAGCTACGAAATTGTTTTCGTCATTGATTCAAAATTATTTTAATGTTTAATTTTTTATTCTGTATTAGCGATAGAAAGTTCCTTTGCTGAATAACGACAGAATTTTATGTCGCTGAAATAATTTTAAATTTTTTTTATTTTTTAATCAGAGATGAAAATTTTCGTCGCTGATTATGTCGCTAATTTGACCTATCACAAAATTTGTCACTAAAATACTTTTTTAAGGACGGATTTTTTCGTCGCTAAATGTCATTTTTCTTATAGTGGGTGCCAAAAGTGAAGAGGGTTTTAAAGTGAGAAAGGGGATGAATGCAAAGAAGGGTCGAGATATACGAAGGAATAGCAGAAAATACGGTGAAAACAGAGAGGCAATAACAAAAGAAAATGAAAACAGAGACTCATTATGGATTTGATCGGTGGTACGACGAAAAGGCGTTGAAAATACAGTGAGCCACTGTGGCAAATAAGATTGATCTGATCGACAGAACGATAGAGACACGATAACACGCACACCAGAACAAAAAGAAATAATAGAAAAATGTATTTACTTGAGCTTGAAGAGGGAGATCAAAAATGGAACGGCGTGTGAAGAATAGAGGTGATGATGGTGGCGACAATCGACGAAGACAATGTTGGCAACGAGAGAGGGAACGAAAAAGTAAGAGAGAGAGGGGTAATCGGGTGAGAGGAGAGTGAGAGAACGACGACGACAATCGACGGGATAATACTAGAGAAAACAGAAAGGGTTCAAGTGAGATATGAGGGTTTTGAAGGAAGAAGGCCAACAATAGACGAAGACGGATCGACCTTATCTCGATCGGCCTTTTATTATTATTATTATTATTATTATTATTTATTTAAGAATAGAAACAAAATTTGCACAAAAAATATTCCCACTTCAATATTCTAAGCTACTTAAAGGGATTTATTTTCCCTAATTCCCTTCCAATTTATTCTTGAAAATTCATTGTGTTCCAAATATAAAAAAATCCTTTGGCTTTGGAACTAATTTTTAATCTTCATTTTTCTTGCACAACATTAATCCAAAATTCATATTCTAAGACTTGATCCATGCAAGTTGGCTTAATCATTAGATATGAATTCCACATTGTAAAACATATAGTCCTTACACCTTGACTTGGTTCTCCAATTATTTGATTTATTGGATGATCTTGTATAAATTTATAATTTTTGGGAAGCATACCTAAATTATCCTCGTCTTAGAAAGACAATTTTATCATATAATTCTTTTAGCTTTCTTTCTAAAGATTTGAATATTTTTATCATTTGAAAACAAAAGCACAACCAAATAATTCTAGAGAAATTTTCTACTACAACATATAATGTTTTTCACCCAAACCTCTAGTTTGTGTGGGTTCAAATAGATCTAAGTGTAAAAGTTATAAATGCTTATCGATTGATATTTCACTCATAGATTTAGGCTCTACTTTGCTTACTTTAATAGTAAGCATCATAGAAATTTTTTCATTGATTTTCATTTTAGGAAGCCCGATAACTAGATCAAAACTTTTTTGATTAGGTTTGAATTTTCTTAACCTAATATATCTTTTATGCCATAAATAGAATATCTTCATTCTTTACTATTAGGCATTATTTCTAGAAGGTGATATACCTTCTTTCTTTGGGAGTGAGATTTATAGATCTCTCCCATTAGTCATGTGCGATGAACATTCACTATTCATATACAATTTGTTTTTCATTGTGATTTTCACGCACATCTACATATTTGATAAAATCACGTTTTAAGTTTAGACATCCATCTATAGACGGGTCTCTTGAATCTTTCTTCATTGGAATCAAATGATTTAATTATTCTTGATGAATGTGGATGAGGAGCAACATTTAAAATTTTATGATCTAACCCATTCATTATTTGTATTACCCCTTTGGGTATCCATATTTGTACTATGTTGTTTCTCTTAGTTTGGGGTCTCCATCTAGATTATTTCCATTCTCTCTTAAGTGTTTTGTATCTTGGTTTGGGTTTTGAAATTTTCTTTTAAATTAATATGGCTAAACTTTTTTCTATGGCTTTCTTTTCTACTAATAATTTATCATTTTGAGTTTTTAATATTTTGTTTTCTTCTTCAAGATTAATTAATTGATCTTTTAATTTATCTTCATTTTCTTTCTTGAATTCTTGTGATTTTGCTTTTAAATTCTTTATTTCACTCTTTAATTTTTCATTTTCTTTTTTATGATTTTTTTTATTATTTTTACTATTTTCTTAATAGATATATATTTTATATATAGTTCTTCGTATACGTTTTGTAATTCTTCTAACTCTAAGTTATCTTTCTCTTCTTCATCTTTTTTTATAACCATAAAACATTTCTCTTCATTTACTCTTAGAGCTGAGATTTTCTTATCTTTCTTATCCTTGATGTTTTCATTTATTTTACTTAATATTAATTCATGAGTTAGAAGTGTTCCTATTAATTCTTCTATTTTTAATTCTTTTAAATTTTTAGCTTGAGAAATAATAGTCACTAAAGGTTGCCAATCTATTGTTAAAGATCTAAGAATTTTCTTAATTTGATCTTCTTCTGAAATTATTTTTCCTAACATTTTAAGATTGTTTATAATCTTTTAGAATCTACCATTCATATCACTAATATTTTCATTTTGAAATAGTTCAAATTCTTCATATTGTGACATTAAGAGATTAATCTTAGTATCTTTTACTTGATCGATACCTTAATATACTACTTCTAATTTTCTCCAAATTTCATGTGATGTAGAACAAGTAGATAATTTTTCATATTCACTAGGAAAGATGGAACAAAAAATTATATATTTAGCTTTATGATCCATTTGGTATTTTTTAATATCTTATTCGGTCCATTTATCTTCTTTAGTTGAAGTTGTGACAAAACCATCTCTAACTATTTTACACAAATAATAATCTATTAAAAATAAATATGACTTTATCCTCATTTTTCAATAAGAAAAATTTGTGCCATCAAAGAATGGTGGTTTAGAGGGTGAGGGTCCTTCGGTTATAGCTTGGTTTGAGAATGCGGGCATCTAGATCTCTTCTAAATTAAAGTGTAAACTAAAAATTTAACTATTTTAGAAGCCTTCTCTGATACCAATTGTTGGCCCTTAGGGTGTAATACCCAAGAAATTTGGATTAGTTGAAAATAAGTGTTTTATTAGAAAAATAAAATTTCGAGAAAGATTGGTATCTAAATAACCCAAAAAATTAACCAAATCGACTATAGGGAATTCCCTGAACCCGAGATGTCAAAGGAAAATGATATGGCCATGATGAGTATTTCGAGGCATAATTTATAGCATCGAAAGAAATGAGATCGGGAACAGTTTTCGGTACAGTTAAAATGCGACTGCCAATTAGGCTGCAATACCAAATTGTTATAGACGACTTCCGAAAAGTTAACGTAAGCTTGAGGGGGATTCGGTTTTTCATAAGGAACAACCCTTCAGTGGTTTCAGGAAGAAACGAAAAGGGTTAGGGTTAAAATGAAGATTCGGGCCTAAATGCAGTTTTTTTTGAAATTATCAGAGAGAGGTCAAAATGATGTTTTCTTCGGAATCTTTGGGGTCAAATGGATATTTTAGGACTTGAGGGTCTTAAATGCAATATTGGAAAGTTTAGGAGCTAAGTAAAAAGGGCCAAAAAGGTAAAGACCAAAAGTTGAGGGGCTAAACTACAAAAAACTCAAAAATAACAACATGGGGAAATCTGACCAACGCATGGCCGATTTTGTCCACGGGGTTGCACGAGGCATGGTCAGGGGAAGCTTTTTTATAAAGGCAGATCTGACAAAGGCCATCAGGGTGGCCGGAAAGTAGGAAAAAAATGACCGAAAGTTTGGTCGTTTGGTCGAAGCCTGCAAGTGATGATTTGGTTGGCTAGGGTTGCTTCCAAGCTGATCTAAGGGAGGTGGAGACTCCTAAGGCAATGGGTTGCTCGACCAAGGGCATTTGGATGCCTAAAAATGCCTATAAATAGGCATTCATGTGGCCGAAAATTTACAGAAAATGAAGCTTCAAATCAACCCCCTTATCGAACGAATTGACATTCCAAACCATAGGGATTTTATTGCCCATAGCCTAAAGATGATATCTGGAGAAAATCAAGCATTTTCGTTGAAGTTTGATGGGGTTTCGAAGGCTCGCCGGAGAAGGTGACGGACACCTTGGCCGAGAGTTCTAGTGGCCAGGTGACGGCCCTTCCGAGCTCCTTTCGAGGCACAAGAGGTGCCATGTTGATTGACTGAGGAAGGAGAAGAGGTTGGTGGAGCAATCGGCTGTTGTCGAAAAAAATTGGCTGGAGAAAACGACCGGGGCGTGCCAGTCACGCGCAGGTCTCCACGTGCCACCACTCGTCCTAGGCGCATGCAGGCGTGTGCGGGCACATGGCTGGGCCAAAAAATGATAGAAAAAAAGAGAAAAATATTTTATGGAAGTCCGTGCAAAAAGATTTGGGTTTAAGCTTCATGATGTCTCGATTTTTGCATCAAAGAGCCTCATTTTGCTTGAAAACGCAACATCCAGGTAAGTTCAGTATTTTTCCCTTGAAGTTCATAGTTTATTATGAATTGTTGTGAAAAAAGATTTGAGAAAATAGTCTCGATGGTATTTATTGAGATTTTAATAAGGAAAAAAATGGTAAAAAATAAAGAAAAAATGAAATAAATTGGATTATGGAGATATTTAGCGATTAAATATGCTTTTATGGTTGTTGTGCTCGAGGAATGGAGATTGGTGCAACTTTTGAGAGTTGGCACGAAAGTCGAGGTCGGGTATGCATATCAAGGCAGTTTGCATATTTTTTGAGGTATCCCAATAATTGTGAAAAGTGAATAGTTTTATCCTAAACTTGATTTTGTGAGTGGTTTTCTCACAAGAACTTATATTTATGATATGATTGTTATATATGCATGCTACTTATGAATGCAATATTTATTTTGTCATATTATATGGAAAGTTGTGATAATTGTATGGCGCAATATTATTGTCACATTAATATTTGTGCATGGGAATGGGATGTCGCCCCCAGAGTGTAGCCGTAATTTCTCTAGGGCAGTGATGGAATAACGTGGGCTTATCTTACAGAGGTTCGGAATCTGCTTAGGATTCCGTGCTGGGTTGGTAGGCCTGGGAAGTTACATTAAGGAAAAATATTGTTCATGTTATTGCATCATGCATTCGTATATATATGTTTTTGGACTCTCACTAGAAGATTCATCTTCTAATGGGTTATGTCCCTAGAACATTCAATGTTCCAGTTGAGACTTGCAGCTTAGGCAAGGAGCTAGTTGAGATATAACGGCACGTAATGGCGTGGCCGATGGATTCAGCAGGAGGTCCTGGAAATTTGTCTATCCGGTTATGTTTTAGCTTAGGCTTTAATGAGTTGAGATATAGCAATGTATTTATGTATTTTAGTATTGAGAATATGATGTAATATATGGTACGGATTCTTTATGATATAATATAAAGTGAATTCAGGTATGTACCATATTAGGTTTCGATTATCGCTTCTGTATATTGTGAATGATTTGCTGGGGGTTTTGTTTGGAATTCGGTACTTAACGTTTAAGTTATGTACCGAGAAAGAAAGAAAAATTAATTTTTATATATTTTGGGCCCCAGCATAGTGACACACTCGGTAAGAGAAAAGCGGGGTGTTACACAGGGTATGGCTACTTAAGAAGGGAGGTGAATTGAGTGATTAAAATTTTCTCAATTTTAATAATTTTTTTATTAATGATTTTATTAAAAAATATATATTTGATAAATTTAATAAATTATATTTGAGATTAATAATAAATGTAAATCACAAGATATAACAAAAATAAATACAATGAGACACAATATAATTTATAGTAAACGTGTATTCACACACACCTAATCCACTCTCCCAATGTCTAACCACCCTTGGGGTTCCACTAAAATAATTTCACCAAGGTTTCCACACTAGCTCACCTTGAAAACTAGATACACATCTAGATTACAACGGATTATAGACAACCACTATACCAAGGTTTTCTTCCTAATTTACCTTAAAAACTAGATTCGCCTAGATTTTAATGGTTCTAGAAAACCTATACAATTCACAATAGTAATTTAAATGTTACAAATAATCTGTCCACACTTAGACACAAATAAGCAATTAAGAACAAATTATACAAGCCAATAATATTTAAATAAATAAATTTATAATCTCAAATGGAGAAGTTCCGAATTGCCATAAAAGACTTGAAGAACTTTTCTCCTCTTGTTTTGTAACTCTTTGGTGAATGTGCAATAATATTTCGAGAGCCTTGGATTATTTGGATACTTTGCTTGAGAGTGTTTGAGAGTTTTCAGGTGCTTTGAATATGCAACAAAAGTACTTGAATTCTCAAAAAATGAGTTTGGGGGGTGTTTATAAGTATTTTAGCTACTAAAGTAAGGGTTAATATGAAGTTTAAAATTTAAAAAATGTTTAAACTTTCTCAAACAACAAGAAAACATGTTTCACATTTAATTCAAAATAAATTTATTTTTTGCATGAGAAATCAAGATTTGAAAATTCAAATATAAACTTTTGAGATATAAATGATTAAAATAAGAAAACAAATCTAAAAGCAATCTCCTTTAATTCAAAATAAATTTACTTTTTGTATGAATAAGAGAAAACATATCAAAAATAATTTTCCTTTAATTCAAAATTTGAAAATTCAAATATAAGTTTTTGAGACATAAATGATTAAAACAAGAAAACATGTGTAAAAACAATATCTTTTAATTCAAAATAAATTTATTTTTTGTATGAGTAAGAGAAAATATGTCTAAAAATAATTTTACTTTAATTCAAAATTTAAAAATTCAAATATAACATTTTGAGACATAAATGATTAAAACAAGAAAATATATCTAAAAGTAATTCTCTTTTAATTCAAAATAAATTTACTTTTTGTATGAGTAAGAAAAAATATTTATATCATAAAAATATTTTTGTTAATCATCAAAACTTAATTAATATGAGTAAGTTGATTCAACATAGACTACCTCACTACTTATATGTTCATATTTGGAGTTTTTTGGTTATCAAAAATTAAAATTTTACTTTATTTTAAGTATCATTTAACTTTAGATTTGGTTGTTATACTGTTGTGTTTTGAATATACCAGTATTGACAATAATGATATTTTTATAATGCCTATAATATTATTACATTTTGGTTATTTTTCTAAATTTATACTATGAGTTTGTATTTAACACTGCACGTATTCAAAGGTATACTCAACATTGTGTACCATATTATACTAATGATAAATTCAATATTTTAAATTTAATTTAATTCTCTTACTAGCACATTTTTATGAATTGCTTAATTAGTTAATTTTTTTACTATCATATTATTAGAGTGCGTTTGATTACACACATTTATCATAGAAAATATATAATTATTATAATTTATTTTATGAAAATAATTAAACGTTCTTAATTTTTTTATGAAAAAATGTGTATATTACAAGCATTTAAAATTTCTTTTCATGAAATTTATTTTTCAAAATGATGGGAAGATTTTTATTTTTTAGATAATATTACCTAAAATTTTAAATAATGCAATCAAAGACACCGTGTTTGTGACAATATTTCGTTTACCAATTAGAACCCGTCAAATCAATGCCTCTATGATTTAACGCTAAGATATGATTTTGGGAAGAATTTGAAAGAAGTGGGTGAAAGTGGACCATGATTTTAGTAAGTCTTGGAATGGAAGGAAAAGACCAAAATTCAGGTCAGGTCAGGTCAGGTCAGATCAATGCCTGTATGCTTTAATCAAATCATTAATGTTAATTAATAAAGAAGTGGCCACATTAATTACCTTTTTCAGTGAATCTGGTTAATTAAGCATTCTTTTGAATTCAGTTTGGTTTGATTGATTTTAGGCTACAAAAGAGACATCATTCGGTGTTAATCATATTGGTTATTTTACAAAAATATATATGATTCAAGTTTAGGTTATTTATGAAATTGTCACTACCATATATACACACACCAGACTGATGTCTTTCACAATAGTAAATAAATTCTTAAATTCTTTATTAACTAAAGAATATATATATTAAATCAAGTGAAGTTGCATGCGTAGGTGTAGCTGCAGGGCCACACTTAACAAGCTCACTTCTCTAATCTTCTATATCTTCTATATATAGGTTCTCCCCTTCTCCGTCTTTAATTACCTTAATTAACCTCTTCATTTATCCCTTAAATTATGCTCGATCAGTTATCTAATTACCCAAGTGGTGCTTATTAAGAAAAACACCAAGGACATTTAGCTTACCTGTAAAAGGCTTTATAAATTTTCTCTACTCTTGAAGCGTATTTTCATCCAAGTTTTTGTTATATAAAAAATATATAGTCTAATATATATATATATATATATATATATACCAATCATGTTTTACCACAAATATTATAAATTGGTCAAAGAATATTCTAATATTATTTTCAAAGAATGGGAAAAGAATATTTAATGTAAGTGTGACACTTTATGTGCCCATATGTATGCATTATGAGGGGAACCATTTGAAGATTATATATGTTAGGAGGATAGGAGACAATGCAATTCTTTCCTAGTACAATAATAATAATAATATTTCCTTCCTTCTTAAGTCAAGAAGACTCAGAAGAGGTCTAAGTGGAAACGGAAACCATATTCTAAATTTTGATTTCTTCTTAGAATTCATTCCTTCGCTTTGCTTGTGCGTTCTCATTAATCTGTGTGAAATTAATGATTTCATTTACAAAATGGGTTGATCACTAACTATATATCCCTCAATGATAACGCTTTGATTTTGAATGGAATGGAAGTTCCCAAGACCCGGCTCAAATCAACTATATATATGATCCATTTTAACACGTCTTAATTTGTACAGAAATTTATTGTCTTTTTTTTTTATAATAATAATAAAAACATCCAACAGTACAAGTTTCCACATACGAGAGAGGTCGTTAATTTAGCAATATGTTTATTTCTTTCTTCACTCATACATTTTAAGTATTTTAAATAATAAGTATGTCTAGCCATAAAATAAAATTTTGGTTAAGGTAGCTAGCTTTTTGTATATAGCTACTGCTTCCTTAATTCTTCATCTTTTGAATTCCAAAATTACTTAAAATTCATGAATTTCAAATATGTGTGTTCCTTCCTAATCAATGAGAGTTGTCAGAGACAGGATCGCAATGGCAAGGAGCTAGCTCTGGCTATAGGTCTGTCTGAGGGGCGACTGACACCTGCAAGCATTCCGATGCTCAAGTGAGTGAGAGAGTAAAGAAATGACAGTGTATTGATAGGTCAAAAAACAGAACATATCTTCACTCTAAAAAGAGTTAGTTGATGTAGAATGAGGAGACGTTCTTCTGCATATATGCATCGTGCGTTTGCAGGTGATAGGATTGAGTATTTGGTGCCAGTGAAGGTTTCTAAGTGACAACATGGTGTCGACATGACCATTTTTAATGTGGATGAGATTCGTCATTAATGATGATGAGATCTAGGGTGAATGCGCGAATACCCAATAGAGGCTGCAATGATATTGTTGCAGGCTGGCATTGGGCCACGATTGGGCTATGAGGGAGTGCTAGACTGGGCCGAGAAGGAGGGGCCAAGATTGGGCAGAGAGATAAGTCGAGATTGGGCCATGAAAGAGGGGCCAAATTGGGCCCGGATGGTCCAATGTGTGATTAAGCAATGATGTTTTTAAGGTGTGTTTGATAATATGAAAAATATATAGAAAATGTCACATCTAAAAAATTAAATTTTATTTTTGATATTTGACACACTTCATTTTTTATAGAATTGAATTTCATGATACAACCATTAAAATATATTTTTGACTCTTTTTCATAAAAAATTTCATGTAGGGAGAGATAATTTTTTTGTTTTTCATGCAAATTAGAAAATACTTTTCTTTCCAAATATATGTTATCAAACACGCCCTTAATTTTGTTCTCCTGATAGATCTAGAATGATTTAATTTTTCTTTATTTTATAGAAAATTATTCTTCCAACATATAACAGTAATTTTTTTTTTTCATAAAATTGCAGTCACTATCATGGTTACTAATTAATTAAGACATGCCTGGTAGAAAACATATAATTGAATAATTAATTAGGTATGTATTTTTAGTACTTATAAAATTATTTATCTAGTACTTTAAATTCGTTCTCTGGTGCATATAATTAAGATCAGCCCTTGATATTCTTTTTGTACAATTGAAGTAGCATGAGTACCTCTGGCATATATTGATGAAGACGATGACTGTCAGTGTGTCACTCAACTGTATGGTTTCCTGACTGAAAAGGTTTGCTTGCATGAATTAAAAGCAGCAGCAGCAGCAGCAGCAGCAGTGACATCTAGATTCTACATATCATACGTCTTCAAAAAATTGAGGATCTTCTCGTCGGCGTGGCCCTGCTATTGGTTTAATAAAAATTAAATGTTAAATATTAGGATTAAAATTTATTAAAAATTAACTGAGTTTAGAAAAGCATTAAATTTCCAAAACATTTTTCATTCACAACAACAATAAGAATTCATTCATTAAGCTCAGCTAATATTTAAATTTTAGGTAGGGAGTAGTGATGTTAGAAATGGGATAGCTAATTAATGAAAATACGAAGCGAGCAATTAATAATGGCAACACCTTGTGAATATATTATATATCCATCAAAGTGGATGGATGGATGGATGGATGAGAGCAAGAATAATAATAATAATAAAAAAATACACTTGTTTCCATCCGTAGTTTAATTTCTGCCAGTTGTTTAATTATATAATATTTCCAGATTTCTTCTTCAAATTAATTAATATTGATTGATCCCGAAAACACCTCCTGATTTGTCGCTGGAATCTTAATATTTCCAGCCCCTTTTCCATTCTATGAGCTACGCATTTGTTTATTCTTGCCCACAGCTCAATCTATAGGTGAATTAATTATCGTATATTGAACCTTTTTGTAATTCTACGTAGGTACTAATTACATCTCAACTAGCTATCTAGTTGAAGTTCACTGACCTATTTTTTCAAAACAAAGAAACTTCTAAGCGTCATGCGTAAACAAGACGATTAGGTTCAGCGGGGTGCTTCTTGGGGAGTAAGAAAGAGAGGAGAGATGAGAGATTACGGGTTTTGAGCCATTGGAAAAATATTATTAATTTTTTTCCTTTAATATTGGAAAATGAGATTTCAATTTCGCTTAAAATTGACTATGATTTCATTTAGTCATTGTTTATGCTTATCTTTCGGCGAACGTCCATTGGGTATCGAGTTACGTACCGTAAACCGAGTTGGTGAGAGGTGGGCCGTGGGCTTCTACACGTATACTTAATTCTTCAGCATCAAAGTTATATCATCATAATAAGAATCAAAGTTGATATTCACGACCAGCCAATTCTGGCTCATCTTCTCTAGTCCCAGTTCCAAGCCATGGAGATGGGGATTCGCATCTTCTTCTCCTTTTTATTCTTTCTTCTCCTCCTCCTCCCCTTTTCCAGTTCAGTTCACTTCCAGATCTCGCGCTTTGGCCCTGAAGCCAATATGCTCTACCGAGGAGATGCATCACCTGCAGTTGGATCCGTTGAATTGATCAACAAAGTCACTTATCTATGTCGCGTTGGCTGGGCCTTCTATGCCGATAGGATTCCGATCTGGGACTCGAAAACAGGAAAGCTCACCGACTTCACCACCCATTTCACCTTCACCATAGACATCCAAGGCCGACCCAAGTATGGCCACGGCATGGCTTTCTTCCTCGCCCCAGTTGGCTTCCAGATCCCTCCCAACTCGGCCGGTGGCTTCTTGGGCTTGTTCAACACCACAACCAGTGATTTACCCACCAACCAAATGGTTCTGGTTGAGTTCGATTCCTTTTCAAACCCAGAATGGGATCCTCCGCACGAGCATGTTGGGATCAACAACGGCTCGATTTCCTCCGTCGTTACCACTCCTTGGAACGCTAGCTTACACAGCGACGATACAGGATCCGCTTGGATTACATTCAATGCCACTACTAAGAATTTGACTGTGTCTTGGTCCTATGAAGCAACTACCATTCCTAAAGAGAATTCCACTCTTTCTTGTCAACTTGACCTGAAGCGGATTCTGCCCGAGCAGGCAACGGTCGGTTTCTCGGCTGCTACCGGCCAGTACGTAGCGCGACATGTACTCCAATCATGGGAATTCAGTTCAAGTTTAGATATAGAAGAGACGAACCAACAGAATGCGAAAAAGACCAGATTGAAAATTGGTCTAATGGTCCCATTGGGTGCTTTGGTTTTAGGGGCGTTGGTGGCTGCAGCTATAATTTTGTGGCGAAGGAGATCAAGAGCTAAAGCAAAATCAGCAGTACCGGTTAACTCGACATCGATTAATGATGATCTTGAAAGAGGTGCAGGGCCAAGGAGATATTCTTATAGTGATCTTGCCTCGGCTACCAGCAACTTCTCAGAGGAGAGAAAGCTGGGAGAAGGAGGATTTGGTGGTGTTTACAGAGGGTACCTCAAAGACCTCAATATGGAGGTGGCTGTGAAGAAAATCTCAAGGGGTTCTAGACAGGGTAAAAAGGAGTACATAACCGAAGTGAGGGTCATTAGTCATCTGCGACATCGAAATTTGGTGCAGCTTGTGGGCTGGTGCCATGACAAAGGTGAGTTTCTTCTAGTCTATGAGTTTATGCCTAATGGAAGCCTGGATTCCCACCTGTTTGGCAAGAACAGCCCTCCCACTTGGGCTGTGAGGTACAAGATAGGTACTGGGTTAGCCTCAGCATTGCTGTATCTACACGAAGAGTGGGAACAATGTGTTGTTCATAGGGATGTAAAGTCCAGTAATGTAATGTTGGATTCAAGCTTCAATGTCAAGCTTGGAGACTTCGGCTTAGCCCGGCTCATGGACCATGAGGTTGGCCCGCAAACCACGGGGCTGGCTGGAACTTTCGGTTACATGGCGCCTGAATATGTAGGCACCGGAAGGGCCAGCAAAGAATCAGATGTCTACAGCTTTGGAGTGGTTCTATTAGAAATCGCAACTGGGAAAAAATCTCTGGACCCCCGGAACGGTGGTAGCCAAATTGGGCTGGTGGAGTGGGTGTGGGACCTGTATGGAAGTGGGCAGCTGCTTTCGGCTGTTGATGAGAGAATGAATGGGAAGTTTGAGGGGAGGCAAGCAGAATGTTTGATGATTGCTGGGTTGTGGTGTGCTTACCCAGATCGGAGTCGGAGAGCATCCATAAAGCAAGCCATTCAAGTGCTTCATTTTGAGGCTGCGCTGCCCGATCTTCCACCGAAGATGCCCGTTCCCGTTTATGGTGCACCAGCTACAGGCGTATCGGCAAGTAGTTCTAGTGAGCCTTCCATAACTTGTTCGAGCATTGAGCTGGGTCGTTGAACAAATAAAATTTCAACTTACAGCTAGGGATAATCCTCTATTGAAATATATATGATATTGTTTCATAATGCTTAATGTATAGAGATCTATTAGCAAGATATATAAACGTGCGGGGTCATATATAGGTTTATGAAAGCGTTAAGACTTATTAGCAAGAAAGTGTTAAGATTTAATATGTACTTATTATATCATCTTCAATAAAAATTTGGCTTGTAGCTCGATCGATGTTGAAATAAGATGCATAAATGCCAACAGTACTACTGAACTATCTTTACAAATATCATTTATTATAGTGACTGCTTTTGTGCAGGTAAGGCTTGATGATGCACTTTTGGGCTACGCAAGACTGCTACATAACTCTTTAAATTTAAATTGGACACGTATATGTTGAGTCTCTTTACTTCTCAGCAAAAAAAATGGATAAAGATGTTGAACTGATCATGTGTTAAATTCAATTTAATCTTTGAATAGAGATAATATAATACAAGTAGGAGATCCAATCATATATAGGTGTAATTGCTTATGAATATACATAGGCTTAGCCCCCCAAATGAGAGATCATGACTGTGAGATTGTGCCATGACTCATTAACCAGGTTCTTGTGACGTGAGAGTAGATGACCTAGTTACATGATAGTTATAAAAGATCGGAGATGCATATATATCTACTCAGACCAAATCATTAATTCATTAATTTAAGTATGGCTTGTTTATTGGTTTCTACAAGTGATGAAAGAGTCAATTTATTGGAAATAGTGAATTTTTTTTAAAAAATTATATATCAAGGATGTTATTTGTGTATAATTTCCAGCCTAACGATCACAAACACACACAATCACGCACATGCACTGCGCATGAAAGCAAGGCGGTTGTGGGTCTATAGTGCATTTAGTGGGTCAATTATATGTAAAATATGAGTATAATTATATTTTGATCTACTTTGCAATACTTAGATATTACATTTCTAGGTCCAAGGTGAAATCGCTCACTCTAGGCGCCCCCCACACCCGGCTCGACAGGACGTGGGGAGGTTAATCATGGTGACCCAGCCGAACGCAATGGTTAGATCCGAGCTCACCGCGCATAAGGAGCCCCCCTCACTTTAGAGAGAGGTACTTTCACACTGTCGCTTGCGAGACTCGATCCTCGGTCTTGGTCTAAAATTTACCACAAAAGACATTTTGTGCCTTCCTTCTTGACCAACTGGGCTGCCTATGCGGGCTAAATATTACATTTCTATCTTTAAACTAAAGTTTAAGGCAAGCTTAAGAGTGAATTCAGGGATTAAGGTGAGCCAACAAAGATTGAAAGAAGTCAATTTGAGAATTAATGGCTTGATGAGTCGAGAAAGTACTAATTCAAACATAGAAATATTTTGGAACCTCTAAAAGTGACAAATCAAAGTATCATAAAGATATCTCATTTTGCTTAGAGATTCACTTATAAATGGTTGGAGAGATAAGTTAGCGTAATTGAAATATTAATTGGCCCAAAGAATTGAAGTAGAGTACGAACAGAACCTAGGTGTGAGGTTTATTTTTGGCTAAAAATTAATTCTAAACTGGATTTGAATGAAACAGAGGAACTAATAGACTTTAGGCACCCAAAATGAGAATACTAACCAGTTAAGAGGTTAAAATTATAGAAAATTCTTAAAACAGACACAAGTGAACTCTGAAAGTTAAATTTATGTAAGAATATTTTAAGAAATCCCAATAGACTGAAAGGTTTAAAAGTTTAGGGGTGAAATGAAAATTAATAAATACTTGGGTTATAAGGGCAAGGATCTTGAAATATTATGGGTTTAAGTGAAATAAAAGATACCAAGAGGGTCCATGTGAAGGACTTTGAGGTTAAAGTGGAACAATGAGAATCAAGTAGGTAAATGTGTAATTACCCAAAGTCGGGTACATATATATGTATATAGCAGAGAGGTTACCGTGTGGTGTTTGACGGTAAATAAATGTTTAAAAGTAGGTAAAGAAAACAGAGGAAGGAAGAAAAAAAAAAAAAAAAGGAACAAAAGAACAAGAATAAGTGGTCTAAGCGAAGGCTTTATGGCCGGTGACTGGACTTGCTGGAGGAAGGGTCCTCCAGAAGAGTTGTCGAACAGTCTGTGCTAGAAACAAAGGGTGATCTCCAACGAGGTGTTTTCTTCGTTTTTTTTGAAAAGTTTGGACTCCGAATTGCTTGACTTGAGAGGGACGGTTCCTAGATGTCAAGTATATACAAACCCTACATGAGCCAATTTGGGAAAAGATTGAGCCAGAGATTAAATTGGAGCCAGTTTCATTTCTGGCCAGATTTGAGCGAAACAGTGGTGGCTAATTGGGTTTAAACAATTATTATTATTTGATAGTTTAAAAACATATTTATTCAAACACGTTATCAGTTTAAATCATATTCATCTTTTAAGTTTTATATAACTTAAAAGTTAAATAACTTAAAAGTTATGAAAAAAATGAGTAAGCCAAACAACCCTTTAATAGTAGCAAATAAGCTTTTCGCTTGTAAGCTCCTCCTCCGATTGAGCTTAAGGCAAACGGGCTTCAATTTGAAATAATTATAGGTTTATGTTGGGCTTTCTTGACCAAAGTCCTCCGAGCTCAAGCCCATTAGATAACCTGCTGGCGTTGAGCCTAGCTTAAATAAATTATAGCCTAGGGTCTCCATTTAAAGTTCCCTTGGGCGGGCCTAAATCTAAGGTCCACCCTCATATTATATTTGGGCTCCGTCTGGCACAACTTTTGAGAATTTTTTTAAGAGACTTGTGTTGGAAGCCCATTTTTATCCATTTCTTACACAAAACCCCACAAATGTCATCTCAACAAAAATTACGGATGTGGCAATTTTATTTTTTTCTCTAATTATCCCAAAAATCTTTTTACAATGTATACCCGTCCATAGTCCATTCGGCTAATCAACATTTAACAACTTTGGGATAGTCTCTTAAAATTCACCAAAAACTCTCAAATTTTGCTCCAAAAGTTCTGGGCTCTCCCAAATAGCCCAAAGCAGTTACATGTTTTTAACATGAAGGCCCAATTTCCCCCTTTGAAAGCAAGGTTAATGTTTCCTACCCTTCAACCCATTTAAGGCTCTAATCCAACACCATTTTTAACCCAAAATAAAGTCAATTCCAGCACCCAAGTATCTAGCCGAGACCTTTGATGGATAAAATGTTGATTCTTTTACCCCAAATGGAATAAATCAACATGAATATTTAACGATCTTACGTAACATCTTACCAAAGATAATGTCATCATCTAAGCTCTCGAGTCTAATGCATCATTTGTCAAACTTTTACACGCTTGGACTTTTGTCTCTTAACAAAAAATTATAAAAGTCAAATTAGTATTCGAGATCTAATAGAATAAATAAGTTGAGCAGAGCAAGGAAAATGGTAAAAGTAAAGATTTACCTAGATTTAGGATTTTTATAGCAAGATTACCTTACCCAATTATCATTGGGACCTCATTTGAAATGTGACCCTAAGGTATGGTTTGGATAGGGTGTCAGACCTATGCTATTGAGTTATTCCCAAGGCCATGTGCCTAATGGTCAAAGTGTGATGTGTTGTGACGTGGTGAACCTAGATTGTCACTTGGTGGACCTAGATGCTCCCCTAGCATCCTTTATGCTGATCTTTAAAGACCGGTCTATGTGTTACTTTATCATTGATTTATGGATATTACCCTCGTCAAGTCCCAATTAAACCTTTTTTTTCACTAAATATATATAAGATTAGGATGCTTTCAAACCTTTCTATACGTCTCAACTATCATCAAACTCAAAAAAAATCGGCTTTTAGCCATAGATTTTCGTTGCTTAAGCCGGGCATTCTTAATTATTTAGCGACGAATTTTTAAATTCATCCCTAATTAAAGATTAAAAAAATCCTAAATTCATTGTTAAAGCCAGAAATTTAATTGCTAAATTAATCACAAAATCAATTATATTTTGGTTTAAGATAAGAAAAAAATTTCTTAAAAACGAATTAAAATATTCTATCACTATAATAACAAGTGCAACAACATTAATATGGGAAGTTTAGCGCTCAATAACCCAAGCATTTGCGACTTAAGTGCGCGTATCACATGGCTTCCCCCCCCCCCCAAAAAAAAAAAAAAAATGGTGCTTCCCATGCGAATCAAATCCAAAACTTGGGTGACCAAAAGCCCTAACATGGCTCGTTTGGCCATAAAATTATGAATTGAATCAATTATTTATTTGTCCCGAAAAATGGTGCTTCCCATGTGAATCAAATCCATAACTTGGGTGACCAAAAGCCCTAACATGGCTCGTTTGGCCATAAAATTATGAATTGAGTCAATTATTTATTTGTCTGAATTTATTTTTAAATTATTATTTTCTACTTTTTATAAAAAAATCTCAATTTCACTTTCGATTCTTAATCTTACCAATGACCAATCAAATTATTATTAAATTATCAAATGTGAAAAATATTAATTATTTTATTATAAAATAAAAACCCTTTATGTAGAGTTTAGAGACAAAAATTTTTCCATCTCTAAATTCATATGCTTCCATATGTTAGAATATAAATATTAACAATATTTATATTCTAAATGTAAACATCAATTATTTTATATTCTAAAATACTAAGTATTATTGTGCTCATGTTTTATATTCTAAAATATCAATTATTTATATTTTGAAATATTAATTATTTTATTATTGCACATATGCTTTCATTTTTGATTATTTTTATTTTTTGTTCTTTAGTTTTGTACAAACAAAGAGCAAAAAAGAAAAAAATAGAGATGAAAAAAATAGAGGAACTAATAGACTTTAGGCACCAAAATGAGAATACTAACCAGTTAAGAGGTTCAAATTATAGAAAATTCTTAAAACGAACACAAGTGAACTCTGAAGGTTAAATTTATGTAAAAATATTTTAAGAAATCCCAATAGACTGAAAGGCTTAAAAGTTTAGGGGTGAAATGAAAATTAATAAATACTTGGGTTATAAGGGCAAGGATCTTGAAATATTATGGGTTTAAGTGAAATAAAAGATACCAAGAGGTCCATGTGAAGGACTTTGAGGTTAAAGTGAAATAAGGAGAATCAAGTAGGTAAATGTGTAATTACCCAAAGTTGGGTACATATACGTATGGCAGAGAGGTTACTGTGTGGTGTTTGACGGTAAATAAGGTAAAGAAAACAGAGGAAGGAAGGAAGAAAGAAAAAAAAAAAAAAAAGGAACAAAAGAAGAAGAATAAGTGGTCTAAGACAAGGCTTCATTGCCCGTGACTGGACTTTCTGGAGGAAGGGTCCTCCAGAAGAGTTATCGAACAATCTGTGCTAGAAACATATGATGAACTCCAACATGATGTTTTCTTCGTTTTTTATTTGACAAGTTTGGACTCCGAATTGCTTGACTTGAGGGGACAGTTCCTAGATGTCTAGTATAAACCCTACAAGAGCCAATTTGGGAAAAAGATTGAGCCGGAGATTAAATTGGAGCCAGTTTCATTTCTGGCCAGAATTGCGCGAAACAGTGGTGCCTAATTCAAGCTTTTTTGATGAGTTTAAACAGTTATTATTTGATAATTTAAAAGCACTTTTATACAAACACATTATTAGCTTAAATATTACTCATCTTTTAAGTTTTATACAACTTAAAAGTTAAATAGCTTGAAAGCTATGAAAAAAAGGGGTAAGGCAAACACCCCCTTAACAGTAGTGTTGTTTGTGATACTAAACATCCCAAGGATATGATGATCATGTGGGCCACTTTTGTGTGGATACAACCCAATGTGCAGGTCACCAAATAGAGAAGCAAGCCCAAAGGGTCTTTGAGGAGGCAGGGCCAATTTTGGCCCAGCAGCTCAGGCCCAAATTGAAGCCCAGCTCGGCCAGCCCTCTCCCAGGTATATAATACTTGTTTCTCGTTTTGTGACCTACTTCTTCTCTGGCCGTTTGCGACTCCGTCCAAAACCCTAGCTTATCCTCTCCTCCTATCTCGCCATTTCTATCTTCTCCGAAAGCCTGGTTCCTTTATCCTCCTTTGACGGATTTTTTGCTGGTTTCGGTTTATCTCTTGATGGCTATAAAACCTATGTGGGTTCGATGGGACGAGAGTGTGAAAAACAAGAGAAACCTAGTTGAACTCGTTGGGTCTCTGTGTGAACCATTTCTGTGTGATCTTCTTGCTGTGTGCTGGTACCGAGCTGGGCTGATTGGACTTCGATTTGGGAGAGCTTCTCGTTGGTTCGCTGTAGGTGATGATATACAGATCTGAGCCTTGAATAAGCTGTAACCTTCATTGGTATTTTTCAAAAGGGAAGTTTAACTTTCTGTTCTTGTGTTTGTTGCTATCACTTGTGATTCGATTTGTTCGCTACTAACAGAAAGTGTTCTGGCTTTGTGCGAGATTTTTTTCCCAACAAGTAGTAAATAAGCTTTTCGCTTGTAAGCTCCTCCTCTGATTGAGCTTTAAGGCAAACGGGCTTCAATTTGAAATAATTATTATATGCATAGGTCTATGTTGGGCTTTCTTGACCAAAGTCCTCCAAGCTCTAGCCCATTAAAGTGCTAGCCTAGCTTAAATAAATTATAGCCTAGGGTCTCCATTTAAAGTTCCCTTGGGCAGGCCTAAATCTAAGGTCCACCCTTTTCTTAAATTTGGGCTTCGTCTGGCACAACTTTTGAGAAATTTTTTAAGAAACTCGTGTTCAAAGCCCATTTTTATCCATTTCTTACACAAGAACCCCACAAATGTCATCTCAACAAAAATTACGAATGTGGCAATTTTATTTTTTTTCTCTAATTATCCCAAAAATCTTTTTACAATGTATGCCCGTCCATAGTCCATTCGGCTAATCAACATTTAACAACTTTGGGATAGTCTCTTAAAATTCACCAAAAACTCTCAAATTTTGCTCCAAAAGTTCTGGGCCCTCTTAAATAGCCCAAAACAGTGACATGTTTTTAACATGAAGGCTCAATTTCCCCCCTTGAAAGCAAGGATAATGTTTCCTACCCTTCAACCAATTTAAGGCTCTAATCCGACACCATTTTTAACCCAAAAATAAAGTCAATTCCAGCCCCCAAGGATCTAGCCAAGACCTTTGATGGATAAAATGTTGATTCTTTTACCCCCAAAAGAGTAAGTCAACATGAATATTTAAGGATCTTACGAAAGATAATTCCATCATCCAAGGTCTCGGGTCTAATGCATCACTTGTCAAACTCTTACACACTCCGGCTTTTGTCCCTTAATGGTAAATTTTGATGGTCAAATTAGTATTCGAGATTTAATAAAATAAACAATTTGAGTAGAGTAACGAATATGGTAGAAGTAAAGACTTACCTGTTTCTACAGAATTTAGAGCTTATATAATCAGGGTACAAATTACCCGACTCAATTTTGTTGGAACCTCATTTGGAATGAGACCCTAAGGTATGGTTTGGATGCACTGTGTGACTTATACTATTAAGTTATTCCAAGGCCATGCACCTAATGGTCAGAGTGTGATGTGTTGTCACATGGTGAATTTAGATGCATCCTTAGGATCCTTTATCTTGGTCTTTTAAGCTACGTGATACTTTATTCATGAATTCTTATCAAGTCCCAACTAAATATTTTTTATCACCAAATATATATAAGATGCTCTCAAACCTTCCTATACGTCTCAGCTATCATCAAACACTACAGAAAAAATTGACTTTTTCGCGACGGATATTCATTGCTTAAGCAGGTATTACTAATTACTTAGCCGTGAATTTTTAAATTCGTCCCTAATTAAAGATGAAAAAAAATCCTAAATCTGTCACTAAAGTCAAAAAATCAATTGCTAAATTAATCACAAAATCGATTAAATTTTGATTTTAGATAGAAAAAAATTCTTAGAGATGAATTAAAATATTCCATCGCTATATGAATTAAAATATTATTTAGAGCCGAAATAATCTGTCGCTAAATTTTGTATTTTTATTTAATTTCTTTTTTATTTTTTAGCGACGAGATTGCCCCGTCGCTAAATTTTGGATTTTGGATTTTTATTTTTTTTTATTTTTTATTTTTTAGCGACAGGTGTGACCTATCACTAAATTTTGTATTTTTTATTTATTTTATTTTTATATTTTAGCGACGGGGTTGCCTCGTCACTAAATTTTGTATTTTTTAGGAACGGGGGTTGCCCCATAGCTAAATTTTGGATTTTTATTTTTTTATTTTTTATTTTTTATTTTTTAGTCACAGGTGTGACCCCGTTACTAAATTTTATAATTTTTTATTTATTTTATTTTTATTTTTTAACGAGAGTGGTTGCATTGTCACAAAATTTTGTATTTTTATTATTTTTTTATTTTTTAGCAACGGGTTTTCCCGTCGCTAAATTTTAAATTTTTATTTTTATTTTTTTAGCAACGAGTATGACCTCGTCACTAAATTTTATATTTTTTATTTTTTTTATTTTTATTTTTTTGCGATGGACATTGCCCCGTCGCTAAATTTTGTATTTTTATTTAATTTATTTTTAATTTTTAGCAATAGGGATTGCCTCATCGCTAAATTTTAATTTATTTTTGAATTAAATTAATATTATTTAGCGACAGAATATTCCGTCGCTAAATAATAAAAAAATAATAATAAAATAAAATATATAATTAATAATTAAAAATTAAATTTTATTTGAGTACCTCGTTGCTAAATAATTAAAAAATTTAAATAAAAATTAAAATTTTATAGTATTAAATCCATATTTTATGTCTTTTATTTACAAACCGAAATATGTAAATTGATATGATATTGTAAAATTTATAAGAACAAAAATGTATTAAACTAATTTTTAATCAAATAAAATTTAAATATTTAAGAGATTAATTAATTACAACATTTAAGTGGTACATTAATTGACTTAAAAATTTTCAATATTTATTTTTTTAAGTTTTAATTTATGAATTTAAAAGATTTAAAATAAAATTAAAATGACTGCAGCTAAATTTAGTATATAATTAATATGTGCAGTTTATACAATGAGATACCTTGCAGCTCGGACAATTGCGCGCGCGCGCGCTCACACAAGGGACTTGAGATAGAAACCAAGGGAAAAAGAGGTTGCGCTGGGGGATTAATTCCAGCATACACGTGGCGGGTTAAGGGGGCACCGCTTGGCGTGTAGAGGTGCGCACACGTGTTCGTCCATGGGATTAATTAATTTTTTTTAAAATAAAAGTCAGCGACAAAATTATTTTCGTCACTAATTAGCGACGAAAATTTCTCCGTCACTGATTCAAATTTATTTTAATGTTTAATTTTTTATTATGTATTAGCGATAGAAAATTCCTTTGCTGAATAACGACAGAATTTTTTGTTGTTGAAATAATTTTAAATTTTTTATTTTTTAATCAGCGATGGAAATTTTCGTCGCTGATTCTGTCGCTAATTTGACCCATCACAAAATTTGTCACTAAAATACTTTTTTAAGGACGGATTTTTTTGTCGCTAAATGTCATTTTTCTTATAGTGGGTGCCAAAAGTGAAGAGGGTTTTAAAGTGAGGAAGGGGATCAATGCAAAGAAGGGTCGAGATATACGAAGAAATAGCAGAAAATACGGTGAAAACAGAAAGGCAATAACAAAAGAAAATGAAAACAGAGACTCACCGTGGATTTGATCGGTGGCACGACGAAAAGGCGTTGAAAATACGGTGAGCCACTGCGACAAATAAGATTGATCTGATCGACGAAACGATGGAGACACGATAACACGCACACCAGAACAAAAAGAAATAAGAGAAAAATGTATTTACTTGAGCTTGAAAAGAGAGATCAAAGATGGAACGGCGTGGGAAAAATAGAGGTGATGATGGCGGCGACAATCGACGAAGACAATGTTAGCAATGAGAGAGGGAACGAAAAAGTAAGAGAGAGAGGGGTATTTGGGTGAGAGGAGAGTGCGAGAACGACGATGACAATCGACGGGATAATACTAGAGAAAACAGAAAGGGTTCAAATGAGATATAAGAGTTTTGAAGGAAGAAGGCCAACAATAGACGAAGACAAGTCAACCTTATCTCGGTCGGCCTTTTATTATTATTATTATTATTATTATTATTATTATTATTATTATTATTTATTTATTTATTTATTTAAGAATAGAAACGAAATTTGCACAAAAAATATTCCCACTTCAATATTCTAAGCTACTTAAAAGGGTTTTATTTTCCCTAATTCCCTTCTAATTTATTCTTGAAAATTCATTGTGTTCCAAATATAAAAAAATCCTTTGGCTTTGGAACTAATTTTTAATCTTATTTTCTTGCACAACATTAATCCAAAATTCATATTCTAAGACTTGATCCATGCAAGTTGGCTTAATCATTAGATATGAATGCCAGATTGTAAAACATATAGTCCTTACACCTTGACTTGGTTCTCCAATTATTTGATTTATTGGATGATCTTGTATAAATTTATAATTTTTGGGAAGCATACCTAAATTATCCTCGTCTTAGAGAGACAATTTTATCATATAATTCTTTTAGCTTTCTTTCTAAGGATTTGAATATTTTTATCATTTGAAAACAGAAGCACAACCAAATAATTCTAGAGAAATTTTCTACTACAATATATAATGTTTTTCACCCAAACTTCTAGTTTGTGTGGGTTCAAATAGATCTAAGTGTAAAAGTTATAAATGCTTATCGATTGATATTTCACTCATAAATTTAGGCTCTACTTTGCTTACTTTAATAGTAAGCATCATAGAAATTTCTTCATTGATTTTCATTTTAGGAAGCCCGATAACTAGATCAAAATTTTCTTGATTAGGTTTGAATTTTCTTAGCCTAATATATCTTTTATGCCACAAATAGAATATTTTCATTCTTTACTATTAGGCATTATTTCTAGAAGGTAATATACCTTCTTTCTTTGGGAGTGAGATCTATAGATCTCTCCCATTAGTCATGTGCGGTAAGCATTCACTATTCATATACAATTTGTTTTCCATTATGGTCCTCACGCACATCTACATATTTGATAAGATCACGTTTTAAGTTTAGACATTCATCTATAGATGGGTCTCTTGAATCTTTCTTCATTGGAATCAAATGATTTAATTATTCTTGATGAATGTGGATGAGGAGCAACATTTAAAATTTTATGATCTAACCCATTCATTATTTGTATTACCCCTTTGGGTATCCACATTTGTACTATGTTGTTTATCTTAGTTTTGGGGTCTCCATGTAAGTTATTTCCATTCTCTCTTTAAGTGTTTTGTATCTTGGTTTGGGTTTTGAAATTTTCTTTTAAATTAATATGGCTAAACTTTTTTCTATGGCTTTCTTTTCTACTAATAATTTATCATTTTGAGTTTTAAATATTTTTTTTTCTTCTTCAAGATTAATTAATTGATCTTTTAATTTATCTTCATTTTCTTTCTTGAATTCTTGTGATTTTTCTTTTAAATTCTTTATTTCACTCTTTAATTTTTTATTTTTTTTTATGATTCTTTTTTATTGTTTTTACTTTTTTCTTAATAGATATATATTTTATATATAGTTCTTCGTATACGTTTTGTAATTCTTCTAACTCTAAGTTATCTTTCTCTTCTTCATCTTTTTCTATAACCATAAAACATTTCTCTTCATTTACTCTTAGAGTTGAGATTTTATTATTTTTCTTATTCTTGATGTTTTCATTTATTTTACTTAATATTAATTCATGAGTTAGAAGTGTTCCTATTAATTCTTCTATTTTTAATTCTTTTAAATTTTTAGCTTGAGAAATAATAGTTACTAAAAGCTGCCAATCTATTATTAGAGATCTAAGAATTTTCTTAATTTGATCTTCTTCTGAAATTATTTTTCCTAACATTTTAAGATTGTTTATAATCTTTTAGAATCTACCATTCATATCACTAATATTTTCATTTTGAAATAGTTCAAATTCTTCATATTGTGACATTAAGAGATTAATCTTAGTATCTTTTACTTGATCGATACCTTCATATACTACTTCTAATTTTCTCCAAATTTCATGTGATGTAAAACAAGTAGATAATTTTTCATATTCACTAGGAAGGATGGAACAAAAAATTATATATTTAGCTTTATGATCCATTTGGTATTTTTTAATATCTTATTTGGTCAATTTATCTTCTTTAGTTGAAGTTGTGACAAAACCATCTCTAACTATTTTATACAAATAATAATCTATTAAAAATAAATATGATTCTATCCTCAATTTTCAATAAGAAAAATTTGTGCCATCAAAGAATGGTGGTTTAGAGGGTGAGGGTCCTTCGGCTATAGCTTGGTTTAAGAATGCGAGCATCTAGATCTCTTCTAAATTAAAGTGTAAACTAAGAATTTAACTATTTTAGAAGACTTCTCTGATACCAATTGTTGGTCCCTCAGGGTGTAATACCCAAGAAATTTGGATTAGTTGAAAATAAGTGTTTTATTAGAAAAATAAAATTTCGAGAAAGATTGGTATCTAAATAACCCAAAAAATTAACAGAATCGACTACAGGGAATGCCCTAGAGCCGAGATACCAAAGGAAAATAATATGGCCGTGATGAGTATTTCGAGGCATAATTTATAGCATCAAAAAGAAATGAGATCGGGAACAGTTTTCGGTACAGTTAAAATGCGATTGCCAATTAGGTTGCAATACCAAATTGTTATAGACGACTTCTGGGAAGTCAACGGAAACTTGAGGGGGCTTCGATTTTTTATAAAGAACAACCCTTCAATGGTTTTAGGAAGAAACGAAAAGGGTTAGGGTTAAAATGAAGATTCGGCCTTAAATGTAGTTTTTTTTTTAAATTGTCAAAGAGAGGTCAAAATGATGTTTTTTTCAGAATCTTTGAGGTTAAACGGATATTTTAGGACTTGAGGGGCTTAAATGCAATATTGGAAAGTTCAGAAGCTAAGTAAAAAGGGCCAAAAAGGTAAAGATCAAAAGTTGAAGGGCTAAAGTGCAAAAAACTCAAAAATGACAGCATGGGGAAATCTGACTAGCGCATGGCCGGTCGGCCATGGCCGATTTTGTCCATGGGGTTACACGAGGCATGGTCAGGGGAAGCTTTTTTATAAAGGTAGATCCGACAAAGGCCATCGAGGTGGCCGAAAAGTCGGAAAAAAACGATCGAAAGTTTGGTCATTTGGTCGAAGCTTGCAAGTGATGATTTGGTTGGCCAGGGTTGCTTCCAGGCCAATCTAAAGGAGGTGGAGACTCCTAAGGCAATGGGTTGCTCGACCAAGGGCATTTGGATGCCTAAAAATGCCTATAAATAGTCATTCATGTGGCCGAAAATTTACAAAAAATGAAGCTTCAAATTAACCCCCTTATCGAACGAATTGACATTCCAAACCAAAGGGATTTTATTGCCCATAGCTTAAAGATGATATCTGGAGAAAATCAAGCATTTTCATTGAAGTTTGATGGGGTTTCGAAGGCTCGCCGGAGAAGGTGACAGACACCTTAGCCGAGAGTTCTAGTGGCCAGGTGACGGCCCTCCCGAGCTCATTTCGAGGCACAAGAGGTGCCATGTTGATGGAATGAGGAAGAAGAAGAGGTTGGTGGAGCAATTGGCTGTCGTCGAAAAAAATTAGCCTAAGAAAACGACCGGCGCGTGCCGGTCACGCGTGAGTCTCCACGTGCCACCACTCGCCCTAGGCGCATGTAGGCGCGTGCAGGCGTGTGCGGGCGCATGGCTGGGCCAAAAAATGATAGAAAAAAAGAGAAAAATATTTTATGGAAGTCTGTGCAGAAAGATTTGGGTTTGGGCTTCCTGATGTCTCAATTTTTGCATCAAAGAGCCTCGTTTTGCATGAAAACGCAACATCCGGGTAAGTTCAGTATTTTTCTCTTAAAGTTCATAGTTTATTATGAATTGTTGTGAAAATAGATTTGAGAAAATAGTCTCGATGGTATTTATTGGGATTTTTAGAAGAAAACAAATGGAAGAAAATAAAGAAAAAATGAAATAAATTGGATTATGGAGATATTTAGTGATTAAATATGCTTTTATGGTTGTTGTGCTTGAGGAATGGAGATTGGTGCAACTTTTGAGAGTTGGCACGAAAGTCGAGGTCGGGCATGCATATCAAGGCAGTTTGCACGTTTTTTGAGGTATCCCAATAATTGTGAAAAGTGAGTAGTTTTATCCTAAACTTGATTTTGTGAGTGGTTTTCTCACAAGAACTTATATTTATGATATAATCGTTATATATGCATGCTACTTATGAATGCAATATTCTTTTTGTCATATTGTATGGAAAGTAGTGATAATTGCATGGCACAATATTATTGTCAATTAATATTTGTGCATGGGAATGGGATGTCGCCCCCAGATTGTAGCCGTAATTCCCCTAGGGCAGTGATGGAATAATGTTGGGCTTATCCTACAGAGGTTCAGGATTTGCTTAGGATTCCGTGCTGAGTTGGTAGGCCTAGGAAGTTACATTAAGGAAAAATGTTGTTCATGTTATTGCATCATGCATTCATATATATATGTTTTTGGACTCTCACTAGAATTCTAATGGGTTATACCCCTATAACATTCAATGTTCCAATTGAGACTTGTAGCTTAGGCAAGGAGCTAGTTGAGATATAACGGCACGTGATGGTGTGGTCGATGGATTCAACAGGAAGTCCCAAAAATTTGTCTATCTGGTTACGTTTTAGCTTAGGCTTTAATGAGTTGAGATATAACAATCTATTTATGTATTTCAGTATTGAGAATATGATATAATATATGGTATGTGTAATATCCTCAAATTTTGAAAATATTAATAAAAGAATAAATTAAATTAATTTAAATTAATTAAATTAATGTTTTAATTTGAGGCGGTGTGCGTGTGTTGTAGATCAAAAAAAAAAAAAAAACAAAGAGAGAGAGATATTTTTCTCTCACATGGAAGCTTCTGGCCGAATGGAGAAATCAGAGGAAAGAAACAGAGAGTGAGACATAGAGGGAGCGAGCAGAGAGAGAGCTCGCGAGAGATTGCAAAGGAGAGAGCTGATGCGAGAGAGGGAGAGAGAGACGAGGTGCAAGGTGGCCATGGAAGCTGCCGAGTGAAGCTCGGCCATGGCAGTCGAGTGAACTAGTAGCAGCGACAAGCTTCTTCCCCTTCTCCTCTACCTTGAATTGCTGTTATAGTGGGTAAATAGGGTCCAAGGTGAGTGTCAATTACTGTTGCACAGTGAAGCTAACTGTAACTATATAATATATATATATATTTATATATATTGAGCACAGTGAGTACACCGTGGGTGGGTGTATTTGGCTTTTGGGCTGTGAGTGTAGCGTTGTATGCGTGTGTTCAGTGTGTTCAGAGCCAAAGCAGAGGTCCTTGGCCGAGAGTGAGCAGGTCCCTTTTTCCTTCCTTGTTGCTCCTCCAATGTTTCTGAGTATATATATATATATATATATGTGCAGTGGGTGGCATCGGTTTCGTGGGTGAAAGAATTTACTGGTGAGCAGGTGTGTGATTACCCAAGTGTTTGAGGTTTGAGGTAGTGTAGCCATGAGTGTAAGGAGCTTTGTAAGTGTGTAAATGTGTAGGGGCAGTGAGGAGGAGCTTTGGTTGGGGGTAGAAGATGCTCCACAGTGAAGGTGTGTGAGTGTAATACCGTGTGTGTGTTCACTGGGTGTGTTTTGTTTTATATTAATATTGTTATTGTTAAAGTTATTGTTATTGTAAAGATAAGATTAATAGTAGTAAATAATAATTTTTATTGTTAGCTCCTGGTGATGCTCTCGCTGGAGATGGAAGGTGACCCATGTATATTTAATAGTGTATATTAAGTGTTTATATATAGATATAAACAATAGTAAATAATATATATATTTGTATATTAAGTGAGTTTGTGGTGAATTCCTTGTGAGCTAATTAAGTGAGCTTGCTGTGTCAGTGCGTGTCTAAAACACTAGAGGAAATGACCTTGGATCATGTGTGCAAAGGAAAAATAATAGAATTTTGGGAGTTTTCGGCAAAGGAAGTGATCAGGTATGTGGATAAAAATTAGTAGAGCGTGATATGTTTAAATTATAAATTTTTCGTGATTAAAATTAATTAATTTGGGTCCCGGTTGTGTTATTTGTTAGGAAATGATTTAATTTGCATCGAGAGCTCGAGTGAGATCAAAATCAGCTGGTTTCAGGCAAGCTCCTCACCCTCTCCTCGTGTTCTTCAATTCCTGTGAAAGACCCCTTGATTTCCTGTATTTTATCTTCTCCCTTACTCTAATTCGGCACCTCGCCTTATTTGTTGAGTTATTATTCAGTGTTTTAAGTTAAATTAAATCTGAGACATCTAGAGTTTTATTTGTTGTGTGCCTACGGGGGTTTGTACCGCCCCCACACCTTTCGGGAATGATGCTGAACCAGTTTGGGGACTAGGTTCCTAGACGTGAGGGTTTATTTACGATTTTATTGGGTTTTCTTACAGTTTTTCTCATATTTATTTATGGTTCGGTTAGAGTTATGGAGCAGTGGGCCAGGGGTCGGTTGTTAGTGACGTTGGGGTAGACTATGGTACGACCCTGAAGTGGACCGTCGGGTGGACACCCCTAGTCACTGGCCGTTGACCGGTGCCGGGCATTGCTGACTAACTCTGCCGGTATGTGATTTACTGCATGAGTAGATACATCGTATTACTGTTCATGATTTGATATGCACATGGGTACGGGATGCATGTTGGGATATTCATTTATTGAGTATGCTTGGACACGGACATTCTAGCTTGATTAGGTTGCATCCAGTGCGGCATATGCATGGCGTGTGGTTTACTATGTGAGCGGAGCATGGCCTGATGCCTGGATGTATGGGCGCCTTGTATCACGTTGATGCTCACTACGCCATTGTATTTTTATGTGCATTGCATGGCTACTGGTAGTTATTAGTTCTCGGACGGGAGTACCGTTCCGAGGGAGCCTATGGCTCGGTTGTCGGGAGTACCGACGGATATGGGTGACGGGAGTACCGACCCGGGATTGCGCGCGCAGGTTTGTGGAGATATTTGTTGCCTTTCAGGGCAGCGACAGGTTGGTATGGGACTTGGGTGCCAAGTGTCTTATGTGGGCCCCAATGACTGGTATGTGCTTTTATTTTGTTATGCTATTGAGCTGTTGTGTTGTAGTGTCTCATGGTTTGTGTGTACCTGGGGGTTTATTCTGGGGTGAGATTTCTGGTTTTGTGTAGCATTCTGCCTTTTCTTCCTTCACTACAAAAAAAATCAGTTTTAGTGACTGAAAAATCCGTCACTAAAAACATAAAATCCGTCACTAAATTTTTCTGTGACGGGGTAAAATCCGTCACTAAAAGGGGCGTGACAGAATTTTAGTGACGGGGTGAGTGCTACCCGTCGCAGATCTGTGACGGGATAGCAATTCCGTCACAGATTTGTGACGGGACACCCGTCACAGATCTGTGACGGGGCAGTAGTACCTGTCACAGATCTGTGACGGGGCAGTTCCACCCGTCACAGATCTATGACGGGGGAAGTGCTGCCCGTCACAAATCTGTGACGGGGAAATAGTGCCCGTCACAGATCTGTGATGGGTAAGTACTGCCCGTCACAGATTTGTGACGGGGATTCCCGTCACAAATCTGTGACGGGGAACTGTCCGTCACAAATCTGTGACGGATATGACAAGCCGTCACAGATCTGTGACGGGAAGTACTGCCCCGTCACAGATTTGTGACGGGCGCTACCCATCACAAACACTCTTAAAATAAAAAAAATAATAAAAACAAACAATCTGTGGCGGGTAGTACCCCCGTCACAGATCTGCGACGGGAGTACCCGTTACAAATATTCTTAAATATAAAAAAAATAATATTAAATAAAAAATTTTATTTAAAAATAATAAAATTAATATGATCAATCTGCGACGGGACAGCCATCGCAGATATTTTTTAAATAAAAAATAATAATTTTGAAAAAAAATATTAAATTAATATTAATATTTTAAATCAATAATATATTTTTATGAAATTAATATATTTTTAATTTCAAAAAATATATTTTTAATTTTTAAATTTATAAAATTAAAATTTATATTTATTAAAATTAATATTTTCTTTTATAAGAATAAAAAAATTTAAAATAACAAGAATTTTTTTAAAATTTTAAATAAAATATTAAAAATAACATTAAATAAAATTAATATTACCCACATTCACATTAAAAATAAAACAAATTTAACATTAATTTTTTAAATAGAATTATCTAATTTATTTCATATGTTAGTTTTAAAATTTTTAATTAAAATTTTATTTATTATTTATTATTTTTTATATTTTAAATAGAATTCTTTTATATTTTTAATAGAATTTTTTTAATTTTTTAATGTATACACATAAATATTTTCTTATGACAATAAGAAAATGTTAAGTTTATTTTTAGTATATAAACTTAAAATATTTTATTAAGTTTATTTTTAGTATATATTTTTAGTATATAAACTTAAAATATTAAGAAAATATTTTTAGTATATAAACTTAATATTTTTAGAAAATATTAAGTTTCTTAAAATATATGCTTTCTTAAATAGTAAGTTTATTTTTAGTATATAATTTTTTACGTATTTTATTTAAAATTACAATATTTTTCATTAAAAATATATCTAAACTTAAAAATAAAAAAATAAACATTATTTACACATGCACGAGTTTCCTAGTCCAATTATTACATATCAAAATAACTAAATAATTAATTAGTTGTAGTTTAATTATTTAATTAAGCATTACAAATAATATAAATAATTAAACTAAAACTAAACTAATTAATATAAAAATAAATTGCGAAACTAACACAAAAATAATAACTACAAATAAACTAACACAAAAATAAAATAACTACAACTAAACTAACACAAATAAATTATAATTAAACTAACAGAATATAATTAAAACTAAAACAAAATAAAAAACATAAAATACTTAGCTTGAGAGCACCGAAGATAACTGAAGAAGAAGAAGAACCAAGAAGACTGTGAAGAACCAAGGAGACAAAGAGACTGTGAAGAAGAAGAAGAACCAAGGAAACTGTGAAGAAGAAGAAAAATCGAGACAGTGAGAGAAATGGAGGGGGGGCCGTTCAAAGGTGTGGAGGAAGAATGGGAGGGAAAGGGAGGCGGGGGTTATTTTAAAGGAACGATTGTGACGGGACGTCAGTCCCCGTCACAGAACTGTGACGGGGTGTCAGTCCCGTCGCAGTTTTGCGACGGGGCGTCAGTCCCCGTCACAGAACTGTGACGGGGCGTCAGTCCCGTCGCAGAACTGCGACGGGATTGACATGTCCCGTCGCAATTCTGTGACGGGGCGTCAGTCCCGTCGCAGAACTGCGACGGAATATCAGTCCCGTCGCAGTTTTGTGACGGGAAACCTCGCTCCCGTCACTGATTTGCGACGGGAGATTATTTTTCGTCACTATTTTGTGACGGGATACACTATCCCATCACTGATTTGAGACGGAAATAGATATCCCGTCACAATTTTGTGATGGTAATTTCAGACCGTCACTAAACCACTTTAGTGACGGCTTTCCATCACTAAACCCGTCACAAATTAGTGACGGGAGCATCCCCGTCACAAAACCCGTCACTAAAACTGATTTTTCTTGTAGTGCTTCATGCTTGCTGAGTCTCTCGACTCACTTTGCTTTCCATCATTCCAGGTAGTGCCAGCATTGGTCCGAGCAAGGGAGTTAGCAGCAGAGTTGGTATGGTGTACAGGCAGTCCTGTCAATCCCTGTCAACTCTGATGGTTGTGTAGGGTCTATTCTCTTATTTTCGTACTGTGCCAGGTCTTTCCTCGAGTCTTGTGTATGTCGGCACAGGAGTTCATATTCTTTTACTTATCTTGTGACCGTTGTGCTAGCGGGTTACCCGTAGTGCAAGCATGTGTTTAACTTCGCTTCCGTTGCTCTCATTTTTAAGTATGCATGCCAGGGTGGTCTTGGTCTCGTGATTCATTATTTTTTTCCCTTCCGTAAGTGCTCCAGTTCGGATAGTCCGGGCCGCTGGGATATCCGGGCGGGGGTGCTTACAGTACGGATTCTTTATGATATAATATAAAGTGAATTCAGGTATGTACCATATCAGGTTTCGATTATCGCTTCTGTATATTGTGAATGATTTGCTGGGGGTTTTGTTTGGAATTCGGTACTTAAGGTTTAAGTTATGTACCGAGAAAGAAAGACAAATTAATTTATGTATATTTTGGGACCTAGTATAGTGACACACTAGGTATGAGAAAAGCGGGGTGTTACACAGGGAATGGCCACTTAAGAGGGGGTGAATTGAGTGATTAAAATTTTCTCAATTTTAATAAATATTTTTTATTAATGATTTTATTGAAAAATATATATTTGATAAATTTAATAAATTATATTTGAGATTAGTAATAAACGTAAGTCACAAGATATAACAAAAATAAATACAATGAGACACAATACAATTTATAGTAAACGTGTCTTTACACACACCTAGTCCACTCTCCCAATGTCTAACCACCCTTGGGGTTCCACTAAAATAATTTCACCAAGATTTTCACACTAACTCACCTTGGAAACTAGATACATACCTAGATTACAACGGGTTATAGGCAACCACTATGCTAAGGTTTTCTTCCTAATTTACCTTAAAAACTAGATTCACTTAGATTTTAATGGTTCTAGAAAACCTATACAATTCACAATAGTAATTTAAATGTTACAAATATTTTCTCCACACTTAGACACAAATAAGCAATTAAAAACAAATTATACAAGGCAATAATATTTAAATAAATAAATTTATAATCTCAAATGGAGAAGTTCAGAATTGCCGTAAAAGACTTGAAGAACTTTTCTCCTCTTGTCTTGTGACTCTTTGGTAAATGTGCAATAATATTTCGAGAGCTTTGGATTATTTGGATGCTTTGCTTAAGAGCGTTTGAGAGTTTTCAGGTACTTTGGATATGCAATGAAAGTACTTGAATTCTCAAAAAATGAGTTTGGGGGGTGTTTATAAGTATTTTAGCTACTAAAGTAAGGGTTAATATGAAGTTTGAAATTTAAAAAATGTTTAAACTTTCTCAAACAATAAGAAAATATATCTCATATTTAATTCAAAATAAATTTATTTTTTACATGAGAAATCAAGATTTGAAAATTCAAATATAAACTTTTGAGATATAAATGATTAAAACAAGAAAACATGTCTAAAAACAATCTCCTTTAATTCAAAATAAATTTACTTTTTATATGAGTAAGAGAAAACACATTTTTATGAATTGCTTAATTAGTTAATTTTTTTACTATCATATTATTAGAGTGTGTTTGATTGCACATATTTATCATAGAAAATGCGTAATTATTATAATATTTTCTATGAAAATAAACAAACACTCTTAACTTTTTTATGGAAAAATGTGTATAGTACAAGCATTTAAAATTTCTTTTTATGGAATTTATTTTTATGCGTATAACACTATCACCAAGATACAAAAAAATAAGATTGAATGCTTTTTCCCTTACCTTAGCAGCTCTTATGAGCTGTTCTACTGTCCATTTCTCTTCGTTGGATTCAAGTGCAAAAAGCACTTTATGATGAGATCGAGAGTAGGACTCTCATCTTTTTCTTCCAACTACCGAAATCGCTTTTACCATCGAATGTACCGATTTCAAATCGGGTTAATATCATATTCGCTTTGCACGAAGGTACCCTAGGAAACCCTAGACACTGACTAGACTCACTCAGCAAAAAATAATAGACCGACGAGAGACTTATAGTAAACCCTAGGAATCTAAGAAAGACAACACCACACCAGTAAACCCTAACCAAGACAAACCTCAGTCGAAGGTACTGCGAGTATAAAAGGCTCTGATACCACTGTTGGGATGAGTTGTAAGCTTAACCCTAATCAACCCTTATAAACTCAAATAAAAGCAACCAATTTCTTACAAAAAAGAATGGACAAAAACATACACAAACACAAAACAAATTAACGATATCAACATAAGAGATTTACTGTGGTTCACCCGTTAAAGAGGGCTACGTTCACGTTGAACTCCGAAAAAGAGAGTTCACTGCACTATAGGGATAAAAAATTTACAGCCACCGATTACAAACCTCAAAAACAACTCTCTGATCTCACTGTACAAAAATAATTCCTCAGAAATTTAACGCCACCCCATAACCACAATCAAATGTTAGAGGATTACAACTTAGAGAATAGAACAAAATAGAACATCGAAACAGAGAGAATGAGAACAAGAGAATGATCAGAACAAACCCTAGATGCAACGGATAATCAGAGGCCATCCCTTTTATCATCCCGAGGAGACTGTAACTGATATAAAGGAGACTTAAGTAGTGGAGATCGAGTCGTATAAAAGAAAGAGCAGAGCATTGACGATCAGGAGAGAGAGACAGGCTAAAAGACAAAAATCAGCACGCCAAATGAAACGGCAAGGTGGTTGCCATTTTAGCCCTCCACCCAGGGCCCAAAACGCTACCGTTTTGAGCAACCATAAGGGTTGTCAAAAATGACCTTCCTGCCCCTACTAGAAACGGTGCGTATTTGAAGCTTCACTTACAACAAATAACTTACATTTGGACTAAATAATTTTACAATAACAAATTAATAATAAAATTATATAAATAATTTATTATCTTTATTTTTTCTTGAGTAAAAAATCCCAAATTATTAGCTAGTTTTGTCATGGGGGTTATATAGATTTTATTTTATTTTTTTGTACCTTAATTCGATTCGACAATTTGTAAAGATTCACATAAATTGAATAAGTCTCCATAAAAAATGATAGACGCAGCCCCATAAAATTTTTTAAATCAAGATGCATGTGTGCAGATTATTAAGATTTAAACCCAATAACTTAATGTTTCTTACCACTTGAACACACCTTACAGTAGTAACCATTACAATACACTGTGTACTAGTTAGGATAACCCATCTCCGGGCCACGTTGACACCTTTGATACTTTTTACTTGCTGTGTAGTTGATGAGTGAGTCGTTGCTTTGTATTTAAAATTTATTCAGTGCATATTTATATAATAATTATAAATATAAATTTTTGGTGATAAAAACAAATTTCTGTAATAAGAATTGAAAACAGTAAAATTCAATTCCAGCTGATTAACTCTAAAGAGTAGGAAAAAATTCGCAAAAACATCCAACAGTACAAGTTTCCACAAACGAGAGAGGTCGTTAATTTAGCAATATGTTTATTTCTTTCTTCACTCATACATTTTAAGTATTTTAAATAATAAGTATGTCTAGCCATAAAATAAAATTTTGGTAAAGGTAGCTAGCTTTTTGTATATAGCTACTGCTTCCTTAATTCTTCATCTTTTGAATTCCAAAATTACTTAAAATTCATGAATTTCAAATATGTGTGTTCCTTCCTAATCAATGGGAGTGGTCAGAGACAGGATCGCAATGGCAAGGAGTCAGCTCTGGCTATAGGTCTGTTCGAGGGACGACTGACACCTGCAAGCATTCCGACGCTCAAATGAGTGAGAGAGTAAAAAAATGACAATGTATCGATAGGTCAAAAAGTAGAACATATCTTCACTCTAAAAATAGTTAGTTGATGTAGAATGATGAGACGTTTTCCTGTATGCGTGTATCGTGCATTTGGAGGTGATAGGATTGAGTATTCGGCGTTGATGGAGGTTCTCTAGTGATAACATGGTGTCGATATGACCTTTTTTTAATGTGAATGAGATCCGTTATTAATGAGGATGAGATCTGGGGTGAATGTGCGAATACCCAGTAGAGACTGCAATGATGTTGTTGTAAGCTGGTGCAAGGCCACGATGGGGCCGAGATTAGGCTATGAGGGAGTGCCAGACTGGGTCAAGAAGGAGGGGCCAAGGCAGAGAGATGAGCCGAGATTGGGCCATGAGGGAGGGGCCAAATTGGGCCCGAATGGTCCAATGTGTGATTAAGCAATGATGTTTTTAAGATGTGTTTGATAATATGAAAAATACATAGAAAATGTCACATCTAAGAAATTAAATTTTATTTTTAATATTTGATACACTATATTTTTTATAGAATTGAATTTCATCGTACAACCATTAAAACATATTTTTAGTTCTTTTTCATAAAAAATTTCATCTAAGAGGAGACAATTTTTTGTTTTCATGTAAATTAGAAAATACTTTCATTTATAAGTAAATGCTATGAAACACGCCTATAATTCTGTTCTTCCAACACGTAACTGTAATTTTTTTTTTCATAAAATTGCAGTCACTATCATGGTTACTAATTAATTAAGACATGCCTAATAGAAAACATATAATTGAGTAATTAATTAGGTATGTATTTTTAGTACTTATAAAATTATTTATCTAGTACTTTAATTCGTTCTCTGGTGCATATAAGATCAGCCCTTGACGAAGACGATGACTGATGACTGTCAGTGTGTCACTCAACTGTTATGGTTTCCTGACTGAAAATGTTTGCTTGCATGAATTAAAAGCAGCAGCAGCAGTGGTATCTAGATTCTATATATCGAATTATGGTACATGCACATTATTTTTGTACATTTTGAATTATATAAAAGAGTATCATGATTAAAATACCTCTCGTTTTCATGCACCTTATGCATCTCTATGCACTTCATGAAGGACTTTTTTTGTCATTGATACACTTTTATATAGTTTAAGGTGTATACAAAGATGTACTAATAACATTATTCCTATATATCATCAGTCTTCACAAAACTGAGGATCTTCTTGTCAGTGTGGCCCTGTGGCCCTGCTATTGGTTTAATAAAAATTAAATGTTAAATATTAGGATAAAAATTTATTAAAAATTAACTGAGTCTAGAAAAGCATTAAATTTCCAAAACATTTTTCATTCGCAACAACAATAAGAATTCATTCATTCTTATTGTTAATTAATGAAAATACGAAGCGAGCAATAATGGCAACACCTTGTAAATATATTATATATCCATCAAAGTAGATGGATGGATGGATGAGAGCAAGAATAATAATAATAATAAAAATAAAAAAATACACTTGTTTCAATCCGTAGTTTAATTTCTCCCAGTTGTTTAATTATAATATTTCCAGATTTCTTCTTCAAATTAATTAATATTGATTGATCCCGAAAACACCTCCTGATTTGTCGTTGGAATCTTAATTTGCAATTAACGGAATATCTTTAATCTGTTGAGCAAGATGTTCTTTCCAGCCCCTTTTCCATTCTATGAGCTACGCATTTGTTTATTCTTGCCCCCAGCTTAATCTATAGGTGAATTAATAATCATATATTGAACCTTTTTGTAATTCTACGTACGTACTAATTACATCTCAACTAGCTAGTTGCTAGTTGAAGTTCATTGACAGGAAGCACCTAGAAGCTTCTAAGCGTCATACGTAATAACAAGACGATTATATTAGGTTCGGTGGGGTGCTTGTTTGGGAGTGAGAGAGGAGATAGGAGAGATTACGGGTTTGACGCATTCGAAAGTATTTTTTCTTCTTCTTCAATATTGGAAAATGCGATTTCAATTTCGCTTAAAATTGACTTTGATTTCAATTAGTCATTGTTTATGCTTATCTTTCGGCGAAGGTCCATTGGGTATCGAGTAACCGTAAACCGAGTTGGTGAGAGGTGGGCCGTGTGCTTCTACACATATTCTTAATTCTTCAGCATCAAAGTTATATCATAATAATAACAACAATAATAATCAAAGTTGATATTCACGACCAGCCAATTCTGACTCATCTTCTCGCTCATCTTCTCTTGTCCCAGTTCCAAGCCATGGAGATGGGGATTCGCATCTTCTTCTCCTTTCTATTCTTTCTTCTCCTCCTCCTCCTCCCCTTTTCCAGTTCAGTTCACTTCCAGATCTCGCGCTTTGGCCCTGAAGCCAATATGATTTACCAAGGAGATGCATCACCTGCAGTTGGATCCGTTGAATTGATCAACCGAGTCACTTATCTGTGTCGCGTTGGCTGGGCCTTCTATGCCGATAGGATTCCGATCTGGGACTCGAAAACAGGAAAGCTCACCGACTTCACCACCCATTTCACCTTCACCATAGACATCCAAGGCCGACCCAAGTATGGCCATGGCATGGCTTTCTTCCTCGCCCCAGTTGGCTTCCAGATCCCTCCCAACTCGGCCGGTGGCTTCTTGGGCTTGTTCAACACCACAACCAGTGATTTACCCACCAACCAAATGGTTCTGGTTGAGTTCGATTCCTTTTCAAACCCAGAATGGGATCCTCCGTACGAGCATGTTGGGATCAACAACGGCTCGATTTCCTCCGTCGTTACCACTCCTTGGAACGCTAGCTTGCACAGCGACGATACAGGATCTGCTTGGATTACATTCAATGCCACTACTAAGAATTTGACTGTGTCTTGGTCCTACGAAGCAACTACCGCTCCTAAAGAGAATTCCACTCTTTCTTGTCAACTTGACCTGAAGCGGATTCTGCCCGAGCAGGCAATGGTCGGTTTCTCGGCTGCTACCGGCCAGTACGTAGCGCGACATGTACTCCAATCATGGGAATTCAGTTCAAGTTTAGATATAGAAGAGACGAACCAACAGAATGCGAAAAAGACCAGATTAAAAATTGGTCTAATGGTCCCATTGGGTGCTTTGGTTTTAGGGGTGTTGGTGGCTGCAGCTATAATTTTGTGGCGAAGGAGATCAAGAGCTAAAGCAAAATCAGCAGTACCGGTTAACCCGACATCGATTAATGATGATCTTGAAAGAGGTGCAGGGCCAAGGAGATATTCTTATATTGATCTTGCCTCGGCTACCAGCAACTTCTCAGAGGAGAGAAAGCTGGGAGAAGGAGGATTTGGTGGTGTTTACAGAGGGTACCTCAAAGACCTCAATATGGAGGTAGCTGTGAAGAAAATCTCAAGGGGTTCTAGACAGGGTAAAAAGGAGTACATAACCGAAGTGAAGGTCATTAGTCATCTGAGACATCGAAATTTGGTGCAGCTTGTGGGCTGGTGCCATGACAAAAGTGAGTTTCTTCTAGTCTATGAGTTTATGCCTAATGGAAGCCTGGATTCCCACCTGTTTGGCAAGAACAGCCCTCCCACTTGGGCTGTGAGGTACAAGATAGGTACTGGGTTAGCCTCAGCATTGCTGTATCTACACGAAGAGTGGGAACAATGTGTTGTTCATAGGGATGTAAAGTCCAGTAATGTAATGTTGGATTCAAGCTTCAATGTCAAGCTTGGAGACTTCGGCTTAGCCCGGCTCATGGACCATGAGGTTGGCCCGCAAACCACGGGGCTGGCTGGAACTTTCGGTTACATGGCGCCTGAATATGTAGGCACCGGAAGGGCCAGCAAAGAATCAGATGTCTACAGCTTTGGAGTGGTTCTATTAGAAATCGCAACTGGGAAAAAATCTCTGGACCCCCGGAACGGTGGTAGCCAAATTGGGCTGGTGGAGTGGGTGTGGGACCTGTATGGAAGTGGGCAGCTGCTTTCGGCTGTTGATGAGAGAATGAATGGGAAGTTTGAGGGGAGGCAAGCAGAATGTTTGATGATTGCTGGGTTGTGGTGTGCTTACCCAGATCGGAGTCGGAGAGCATCCATAAAGCAAGCCATTCAAGTGCTTCATTTTGAGGCTGCGCTGCCCGATCTTCCACCGAAGATGCCCGTTCCCGTTTATCGTGCACCAGCTGGAGGTGTATCGGCAAGTAGTTCTAGTGAGCCTTCCATAACTTGTTCGAGCATTGAAGTGGGTCGTTGAACAAATAAAATTTCAACTTACAGCTAGGGATAAATCTGTATTGAAATATATATGATACTCTTTCATAATGCTTGATGTATAGAGGTCTATATATTAGCAAGATATATAAACGTGCGGGGTTATATATAGGTTTATGAAAGCGTTAGACTTATTAGCAAGAAAGTGTTAAGAATTAATATATACTTATTATATCATCTTCAATAAAAATTTGGCTTGTAGCTCGATCGATGTTGAAACTTAATGCATAAATGCCAACAGTACTGAACTATCTTTACAAATATCATTTATTAGTGACTGCTTTTGTGCAGGTAAGGCTTGATGATGCACTTTTGGGCTACGCAAGACTGCTGGGTAACTCTCTAAATTTAAATTTAAATTGTTGGACACATATATGTTGAGCCTCTTTACTTCCCCCCCCCCCCCCAAAAAAAAAAAAAAATAATAATAATAAAAATAAAAAATAAAAAAAATAAAAGATAAAGATGTTGAACTGATCATGTGTTAAATTCAATTTAATCTTGAATATATAGAGATATATAATACAAGTAGGAGATCCAATCATATAGGTGTAGTTGCTTATGAATATACATACTACATAGGCTTAGCCCCCCAAATGAGAGAACATGACTGAGATTGTGCCATGACTCGTTAACTAGGTTCATGTAGAGGTGTCAAAAGGGCTGGGCGACCCGTGGGCCGCCCGGCCCAGCCCGTGACGGGCCGAGCTTTGGACCGGCCCGTTACTATTCATACGGGCTGAGCCGGGCCAAGCCCGGCCCCCATTGGGGGGCCGGGCTGGGCCAAAGAAATTGGGCCCACAGCCCGGCCCGGCCCGTGGCCCGTTGGGCCCTTATGGGCCGGGCCCATGAGGCCCTTATGGGCCAGTAAGGCCCTTACTCATTTTTTTTTAATTTTGTTATTCTTTAGTAATTATTGATATTGGATACTAAAAAATTTAATTTCGCAATATATATAAATAATAACCATCAATTAATTTATTTAAAATTTTTAAGTTAAATTTTTTATATATTTAAATTATAAATAAACATTCTCCTTTTTATATGTACATTATTTTTCATATCAATTCACAAGAAAAATTATAAGGCATATAGAATTTTGAAATATAAAATAATGAAATAATATTTAAAACTTAAGAATTAAGATAGAAAATATTTTAAAAAGAAACAAATTAATTTTTATATATATATTATTTTGATATTTATATATGTATATATTGATGGATAAAATGTTGATTCTTTTACCCCAAATGAAATAAATCAACTTGAATATTTAACGATCTTGCGTAACATCTTACCAAAGATAATGTCATCATCTTAAGGTCTCGAGTTTAATGCATCACTTGTCAAACTTCTACACGCTTGGACTTTTGTCCCTTAACAATAAATTTTAATGGTCAAACTAGTATTCAAGATCTAATAAAATAAATAAGTTGAGCAGAGTAAGGAAAATGGTAAAAGTAAAGATTTACCTACCTCTAGAGGATTTAGGATTTATATAGTGATCAACATATTTTGTACTATTATTTAGTGGGTCAAGTTTAGCATTTAATTATTCAACGAACATGATTGCTATTCATTTTAGGCTTAATATTGTCAATATAGGTACACATTACATGCAAAGCGGACATGGATCAAAAAGAGTGATTTTGGTGCATAATGGGAGTTAAAATAAAGTTGGAGGCATAGTCGAGTATCAATTCAAAAGAAAGCAAAAGAGTATCGAGAGCAAAAAGTGGAAGATGATAAAGCAAGAGGCAAAAGAAGAAAGCTAGCGGCTTATAGTGGAATGCATACCGCTATAGGGATGCTGTACAAATTGGTTTCTAGAGCTCACGATCTTACAGCGGAATGCATACTGCTGTAAGACCGCTTTAGGAATTGCTATCTGGAGCTCACGGTCTTACAGCAGAATGCATACCGTTGAAAGACCGCTTTAGGAATTGCTATCTGGAGCTCACGGTCTTACAGCGGAATGTATACCACTTTAGGAATTGCTATTTGGAACTCACGGATCTGCAGCAACAAGCATACTGCGCTAGGATTGCAGTAGGGTTCAAAGCTTCGTGAAAATGTCGTTTTAAGCCCGTTTCAATCCAAATCAAAGAGGGATAGACTCCTTCAAGGTGTAGGACTTTGATAACCTAAAAAGCACTATATAAAGACTCATTCTTGAGAGATTTGAGAGTTTTTTGGATGGAAGAGAAGCCGACGGAAGATTGAAGACTTTACTATTGTGTTGTATTTTTCTTTTCTTTCTCAATTCTTTGCTATGGATTCCAACTTTTTCTTTTTCTTTTGATTGCAAGAATGCTTTGCTAAGTGTTTATAGTTAGGGTGAATGATGAAACCTCGACTTCTAATGGTTTGATTTAAAGTTATTCGATTTGCTATTTTCTTATCCATTCGGGTTGATTGTTTGTTATGTTCATAATACTGTTTTGATACTTGATCACCATTGAAACATATTTGTGATTTGTATTGCTTTTGAGATATTCAATATGGATTAGACATGGTAGCAAACAACGTAAGGTCCTATAATAGGTAGAGATACTGTTATGCCTTATGAAATCATTTTGTGATGATCTCTGTGATTGAATGCATGTTTATATGTTCGAAGATTGACTAGAGATAGTTAATCTCATATATATATACATAGAACTAAATGATCATCGAGAGAGGCTTTTGGTTGTAATTGGATCATCGATTTTTAACCTAAGATAAGGAATAGCAAGACCCGAGTAATGAATAATTGAATCATAGAAGGCCAACGGTAGATTCACAAACCCTAGTGCCTTAACTTTGAGAGTCTTTGAATCAAAGAAATTGTTTTGTTTGCATCTTTTATTAGTAAATTAATTTTTATTATAATTGAAGTTTTTGTTAATGTGTGTGTTAGATTAAGGTTAAAACAATTAAAATAAACATCAAAAATTAGTTCTCAGAGATATAATATTTTATACATCACTGTATTACTTATCACGATTTGATCAAATAGGCTGGGTATAGCAAAAGTAAAGATTACCTGACCCAATTATCATTGGGACCTCATTTGGAATGTGACCGTATGGTTTGGATAGGGTGTCAGACCTATGCTATTGGGTTATTCCCAAGGCATGTGCCTAATGGTCAAAGTGTGATGTGTTGTGACGGGGTGGACCTAGATTGTCACTTGGTGGACCCAGATGCTCCCCTAGCATCCTTTATGCTGATCTTTTTAAGACTGGTCCATCTGTTACTTTATCATTGATTTATGGATATTACCCTCGTCAAGTCCCAACTAAACCTTTTTTTGTCACTAAATATATATAAGATTAGGATGCTTTCAAACCTTTCTATACGTCTCAACTATCATCAAACTCAAAAAAAATCGGCTTTCAGCCATAGATTTTCGTTGCTTAAGCGGGCATTCTTAATTATTTAGCGATAAATTTTTAAATTTATTCCTAATTAAAGATGAAAAAAATCCTAAATTCATTGCTAAAGCCAGAAATTTAATTGCTCAATTAATCACAAAATCAAATCGTAACATCCCAAAAATTTGAAGACAAGTAAAAATAATTAATTTGGGTGTTTGAGGATATTGTGGAGTATTTGAAAATTTTGGAAAAAATATTTATTTGTGATATATTTGAGGAATTAAGAGAAAATGTTTAATTATGTTATTTTGAAGAAATAGGAAATTAAGGTGATTAATTAAATTAATTGAAAGTATTTATAAAAATAATAAAATAAAATATAGTAATAATAATAATATTATTATTATTATTAATAAAATAGTTAATCAAATCAAATTAAATTAAATAAATTAATTAATATATATATATATTTATGTGTGTATGTGCGTGGCCATCCTTGGCCATTTCAATTTGTGGCTTAAAAGCCACTTAATCGATATATATTAGGGAGGCTTGGGCAGCAAGTATTTGAAGGCCAATTTTGGCCATTTCAGTGGCTAATTGAGCCACTTCTGTTGCTAAACAGAGAGAGAGAGGAGAATTGAGGGAAAGAAATGGGAGAAGAAGGGCACGCGAGTAGCAGTTGGAAAGGAAGAAAGTTAGAGAAAAATTAAGAGATTTTAGAGATTTAACGGTATTTAAAGTGATCAGGTAAGTGGGTAATATTAGTATAAATATTATATGTTTAAATTATGTATTTTTCACGATTAGATTATGTGTTTTATGTCGTAGATTTAATTAATTTGAGCCGTAATCTTGTTATCTCCTATAGAACATTTTACTTCGCATCGGGAGCACAAAACATGTAAGAATCGGTCAAATAAAGGCAAGCTCCTAACCCTTTCCTCACGTTATTTATTTCCCGTGAAAGTCTTCGAGGTTTCTTGTATTTTAAATCCTCTCTCACGTTGACTCGATTCCATGCTTTAATAATAATAATCTGCGTGGCAACCACCTTATGATTTATAGTTTATTAATGAGGTTATTGTTTATGGAATAAGTTAAGCAAAGTTATCTTGGTGTCTTTCATTTTGACCGTTACGGAGCTTTGTATTGCTCCATTTTCCTTGAGAATGATGCCGAACCCACTAGGGCTAGGTTCTTAGAAAATGATATGATATTATGGAAATATGTTAAAAGTCTATTAGGTAAGTTGAGATGGTTTTCTGCGAATGAGAAGGAAATGAAAATGGTATCATGATGCTATGTGGATATGTACATGAAAAGTTATGGAGAAATGTTGTGTAATGTTAAGTTTAGAGGATATAAAGTTAATAGTGTCAGTAAGTGTGTCTAAGGGTATGGGTACAAAGCTACTGACTGTCGATCGTGAGTCGTGGCAGTTGATGGCTGGATGTATAGGTGCCAGTCATCGGTTGTTACGATAAGCGCTAGACGGCCAGAAGAGCTGGTACTCAAGATTCCCCCCTTGGTTTGTGCATATCATGATGTGTGTGCTACAGGGGATTGAGTTGCATTCACGTGGGGACATGCTTTGTGTGTGATGGGATGTATGAGCATTTGCATGACCCGGTTTGTCTAAGTGCCAACTTGGGTATTCTGGGTGAGCATATGCATTTAGAGCATGTCGCATGTGTGAATTTTTATGTGTGGGCGTAGCAGCACCTGATGCTTGGTTTATGGGGGCTTTGTCATCACGATTATGCTACAGAAGTCTTTGCATTTCTTATGTGTTGCATTGCATGGTTCTAATGTTACTGTTATTCTGGACAGGAGTTGTAACGCCCCGTTTTCCCACAACGAGCGTTAACTCGAGATTTCGGGAATATTTTTTTTTCAACATCGAACACACAACATAAGTCTCTCATATACCTTCATCACAATCATTTCCCGTCAATCCCGATCGTACCTTCTTAGCATATCAAAATTTAATAATATACTAAGACAGGTATCAACAATCACATCAGCGGAAGCAAGATCGAAAGCTCAATGATATATAACCGACAATTCTTTTACAATAACCAAATCGATGTTTCACATGAAAATATCAAAATATTACATAACCTCTGAACATCGTAATCATGGACAAAACCTACGAAAACTAAACATAGCCGCTACATCTCGATGATATTCTTTCCCTTGGCGCCACTGCTTCCACCTGGAACGTTTGAATATTCCAGGGACATAGTCCAAATTAGATGCTGAATCATCTAAGTGAGAGTTCAAAAACGTTTTCATGCAGATATGAAAAATCATATACAAAATCGATAAATCCCAACATGAACCAGCCTAAGAGAATCCCACATAGCACTTAACCCTAATCGGGGAAAATGCAATCTCTCTAAAGGCGACACAACCACTTCAGTTCATTGGCAAAACAATCATGCTTAAGAGGGACAACCTCGACATATGAACCCGGGAATCACCCCATTGTCATTGTTAGGCTTTACGCTCCAACTCAAAAGCATTCCAAAACCCAACGCAACCCTAGCCCCAAGAGTGCCACATCAGCACTATCCTCGGAATCGACGTCACCTCGGCATTAATGCTATTGCTCAAAGGAACCTGGGGTGGTGTCCACTCGCAGCCCCGCCACTTGAGCCAACAACCGGGGTGGTATCCACTCTCAGCCCCGCCACTTGGGTCCCATAGGGTGAAGTCCGTCTCAGCCCCGTCCCAAGTGGGTCACCTAGCATTAATCCTAGGTACGCATCCCGAGTGCCGTCACTCTGGGCTACGTCACAAATTACCAACCCACGTCCCACATGGACGACACAAAACAAGCCAATGCCGAAAAATCATAACATGCATAAAATCAACATCTCAATGTATGCAATTTACCGTACGAAATTCAATGCATGTGTAAATAATTGTTTGGACAACCATAATAAACCAAGCCATAGGGATGAACATTCACAGAAAACCATTCACATGTCACTTAAAGTCTTTTTGGGTAGAACCACTCACAATTCCAAACAGAGTTGGGGGTGAACACTCACAATAACCATTCATAAACCACAAACGAGTTTTTCGATAGAACTACTCACCTTTGGGCGCAATTCGAATTCTTCTTGAAAAGCGCAATTTGCCTCGATTTGCGTGCTTGTCTCGATTTGCGTGCCTTCTACGAACTTCGCATGAGTCACCTCGTCTCAACCCTCAAGGCACCCTAATCATCACATTTATCTAACAATTATAATTTTCCTTAATTTTTCTCACAATTTTCCTATTTTTCTCCCATTTTCTTTTCTAATAATCCAAAATAAATATCTACACAACTATTTTCTCAAATATTTTTACATAATAATTCATAAAACAATATTTATAAGCCTCTGGGATTTTCTGGAAAGTTTTCACATTTTGCTCCTATTTTCTCAAATTTCCATAATTACTTTTCCTTGAGAAAATTTATTTCTCATCGATTTAATTCGAATATACTTCAAGAAAAATCACCAAAACTCATAAAATAAATTCCTTATACTTCTGGAATTTTTTCAGAATTTTATAAAAATTCCTCCTATTTATTTTCTATTTACATTTCCTTTCAAAATCAAAAATAGTTATTTCCCCAAGAAATTTCCAAGATAAAAATTCACCAGATTAAACTATTAATCTTTCTTGAATTTATGGATATTTTTCCATAATTTTAATTCCTTTAATTCTATTTTTTTATCGAATTTTATATATTTTCAGAATTAAAAAATACAGAAAAATACCTCCGGTCATCTTCTCCGGCGACGGCATACCGGAAAATTGAAGCGACGACACCAGGCTGATCCTCTCCCTTAGTCGATCCCAATGGTACCAATCTTGCTCGGAAAAAGCCACCGGAAGCCTTCCGATTTGGCCAAAAACAGTCGGCCGAAGCTATCCTGTCACCGAACACCGGCGAATCAAATTGACCCTCGATTCGAACTCAGATTGGCACGAAACTTTCCAGATCACTTACCCATCACCTTGCGAACGAAAGCCCCTTATTAGATCGCTCGATCGATCACTCTACAACCCGATTTCATCTTTACTCGATATATATATATATATACATTCGGCCAAATGCAAAAACACCCCTATACCACTCCAAAAATTCCCAAAATTTCCAGAAATGATCCTCTTCCCTCAAGTATCGAAAGCCCCTTATTGGTTTCCCTCGATTCGCTCTCAAACTTGAGCGATTTGATGATTTACATTCGGCCGAAACCCTTGGCTATTTATAGCCAAAATTCGACCCCCACGTGGCCAATTTTCGGCCAAATCTTTCCCCACACGCTTCCTAGACTAGCCTAGGCCACTCTCTGCCGATCCTAGGCTGTCAAACGGCCGGATTTTCCGGCCAAATCCATGGCCAAATCGGCCATGCTTGTACTACTTTCTGAAAATTGCATTTTGGTCCTTGGAAATTTCTCTTTTGCATTTTGGCCCTTATCCTCAAGCCCCTGATCTTTCTAACATCCTCACTAAGACCCTCAAGATTAGTACTTCTCATTTCTCCCTTGAAATTTCTGAAAATTTACCGTTTTGACCTCCTTTGGGCATTTTTAGAAAATTACACTTAGGCCCGATTGATTTATTTGACCTCAAATCCACTCGATTCAACCTGAAACCACTTAAGGGTTGTTCTATACATCGAATACTAGTCCTTGACACTCTCCGTTGACTTTTTGGATGTCGTTTACAGCAATTCGGTAATACGACCTAATTGGCAGCTGTATTTTTGCTGTACCGAAAACTGTTCCCGATCTCATTTTTTTCATCACTAAAAATCATAATTTTAATTGCTCGTCGATACTATACCATTTTCCTTGGCTATCTAGGGTCCGAGGTACTCCCTCTGATTAATTCGGTCGTCCAAAGCTGTGTTAGTGTGCCCTATAGTCTTATTTTTCCCAAAATTCCAATTATGCCCTTCATCAAATATCATTTTTATCCTCAAGATTATTCTCGGGTGTTACAGGAGTACTGTGCCAGGTGTTGGGAGTACCGACTCGGTGAGCTTCAGCTCGGCTTAGATATTAGCTCAGGGTTGGCCCGAGAGAAGACCAAGATCAAGTATGGGTGGCGGTGTGGTCCACGATAAGACCTTGGGGTGAGACCCACGGCAACAGTAAAACCTTGGGGTGAGACCCATGGCAACGTAAAGACCTTGGGGTGAGACCCACAGCAACTTAAAGACCTTGAGGTGAGACCCACGGCAACAGAGTATGTTGTGAGCGATAGGAATGGAGATGTAAGGGAAATGGTATGGAATGGTAACCTATAGAAGGCTGCCAACAGGTATGTATGTTGGACTTGGGTGCCAGTGTGTGATTTATATGGGCCCCAAGGACCGTTTATGTGAGATTTATTATATGTTGTGCATCTAGAAATAAGGTAGGTATTGGGCATGGCATGATATGACGTTGCATTGGCATGATTTGCATGGGGTGTCATGCGAAGAGTCCTATCCTAAACCTATAGCCTTTCTTTCTAGAGCTTGCTAAGTCTCGCGACTCACATTTGTTTTATATCATTCCAGGTATGAGAGTGTCCCGAGATTGCAGGTGCGTTCAGCAAGGTTTGGGTCCAGGCCGTCGTGTCATAATAGCAAGTGCAAAGCTCTCCCGAAACTAGATCCTGGGTGTTGTTGTGCCTATATAAGATTAATGGTTATGTTTTTGAGATTAACCTATGTTATGTAAGTCCAGGTGGGCCCAAGCAGTGATTGGTTATGTAAAAACGATTATGAGATGCAATATAAAAGAAATATTATGATTTTAATAAGGGCCGTGTATGAGTTGTAGTTATATTATTGTTCGGTATCATTTTAGTAATGACCATTTCACGGATCCTCTTGGTGCACGGGGCTCCAGGAAATGGGCCGTTACACAATTATATTTTGATTTTAGATAGAGAAAAAAATTCTTAAAAATAATTAAAATATTCTATCACTATGATAACGAGTGCAACAACATTAATATGGGAAGTTTGGCACCCAATAACCCAAGCATTTGTGATTTAAGTACGCGTATCACATGTGTGCGAGTGCAACAACATTAATATGGGAAGTTTGACACCCAATAACCCAAGCATTGGCGATTTAAGTGCGTGTATCACATGTGTGCGTGGCTTCCCCCCTCCCTCTTTTCCCCCCCCCCTAAAAATGGTGCTCCCCATGTGAATCAAACCCGAAACTTAGGTGACCAAAAGCCCTAACATGGCTCGCTTGGACATAAAGCTATGAATCAAGTCAATTATTTATTCGCTTGAACTTATATTTAAATTATTATTTTATACTCTTAATAATAAAATCTCAATTTCACTTTCGACGTCTTACCAATGACCAATCAAATTATTATTAAATTATCAAATATGAAAAATATTAATTATTTTATTATAAAATTAAAAACCCTTTATGTAGAGTTTATAGACAAAAATTTTTCTATCTCTAAATTCATATGCTTCCAAATATGCTAGAATATAAATATTGTTATTTATATTCTAAATGTAAACATCAATTATTTTATATTCTAAAATACTAAGTATTATTGTGCGCATGTTTTATATTCTAAAATATCAATTATTTATATTTTGAAATATTAATTATTTTATTATTGCACATATGCTTTCATTTTTGATTATTTTTATTTTTTGTTCTTTAATTTTGTACAAACAAAGAGCAAAAAAGAAAAAAATAGAGATGAAAAAAATTCACCTCTAATTTCGTCTCTAAAACTATTTTTTCAAATTTGTCTCTATTAAAAATAAAAGAAAAAATTCATTCTCTAAAATCATTTTGGATTCTATACTTTTATTGGACAAATTGAAGCGACAAGTCTAAAAGGTTAATAAGCCAGCCCTTAGCAATTACAAGCTGCACACCACATGCTGTCATATGCATTGCATTGTTTTGCATTCTTTTATTTCATACATATTGTGGTTATTTCGTGCTTGCACCTACAGCCACGCGAGGCCGAGTCCACATGATCTTTCCAGGGAAGGCAGTGAACCGAGTTTCCATTAGGCCATTGGCTAGTCACTATATTGAGAAATTGCATGTTACTGTAATTTCCATGATTAGCAAATGAGCATGTTGCACGTACATTTGCTCTAGTTTTCTTACTAAGCTTCATAACTCATGTGGTGTTTGCCACACAAATTGAGCTGGCTGGAGTTGGTTTAGAAGACTTGAAGACTATGTACAAGACCCTAATTTGTAGTCTTGGTTGCGTGATTGCATTTTGAAGGCTCAAAGGCTTGCTGTGCTGTATTTTATTTTGGGTCAATGCTGTAATCATTTTGTACTACTGGCCATGCTATTGTATTCCCTTAGTTTTTCTTTTCAGTGAAATACACATATAAAATAAACACAAAAAGCATCTAAACCATCACCCTCTATCTAAAAACTTCTTGAAGACCAAATTAGGTTTCCATTACAAAATGCCAAAGACTTTGATATCCTTAAGCTCACACGTGTGAAGTGCCTATCTGGATTTGATTTGACTCGAAAAAACCAGAGAATTTTTTTTGATTAGGTTTTGATTTCACACAACTCAAGAGCTACACGAGGCTCTGATACCAATTATTGCATAAAATCTTTACAAAACAATTAGATTAGTGCAATAACATCGAACTAAATTTAATCAAATGTAAAGAATAATACATAAAATATCGATAACAGCAACAAGAAGATGAACATGGAGTAAAAACTTCTTGTTTAAATAACGTTCAAGGCTCAGATCTGTGATTCCGTTCACCACTTTGGTAATGCCAACAAATAGGAACCACAAGCCACAACGAAACCAACCAAAAGCCCAAAAAGCCCCAACACCTCTCGGTCGAACACAAATGAAGCCTTCCCTCACCCAATTGATCAAAGTCACACACAGTACATAGGTTACCACAGAAGGTAGATCAGTCACAAAGATAGAGGATAAGAAGCACAAAGCAAAAAGAAAAACTTAACGAGAATGGATAATCGAAACCCCCTAAACAGGGGATGCACATTGGCCAAGATCAACAAGGAATGATGCGGCCTCTCAACAAGGAAAGAGGCATTGGATCGAGATGGAAATGAAGCCATGGGGATTAGCCACAAAGGAAATCAAGAAGGAAGCAATCGGTTAAGCAAAGAAATGAGAGAGAGGGAGGGGCTAGGGTTCGGCAGAGGAAGGAAACACCAAGAGAATGGGTCGCACAAGGGCCTTTTATAAGTGGGCTTAGGACTTAGGAGATAATGGACTTTTGGGCTTAGAATAGTGGGCTTCCCCACTTGAGCAAATGGGCTAAGGCACATTTCTCCTCTAAAGTGAGAATAGGGCTTGTGGCCCGATTTCTAAAATGAGCTGTCTAAAAGTGGTGATAAATTTGAATTCTTCAATCTCGGACCGAAGCCTATGATAATAGATAGAACTCACCTAAAAAATCGTTACAACCTTAAATCTCATTAGAAAACACAAAACCAACAGCTTCTGTTACAAAATGCCAAAGACTTTGATATCCATGAGCTTACACGTGTGAAGTGACTACCTGGATTTGATTTGACTCGAGCCTGATCTCCCTGTCTATCTAGGCCATGTTGTGTCTTAACTCATCACTCACACCATGTTTGGCCTTGGCTTTTTGTTTGGGTCTAGTTCAATCCAATATCTAATGGAATCTCTTACAGACTCGACAACAAACAAATTCAATCTAGGGTTGGCGTTGGGAGAAAAATTCAGATTATCAAATAATTCAAAAATAAAACTCTCCTTAGTTGTGGCAATTTAATAAGATCACTAAATAATAATAATAGTTAAATAAAGTAAAATAAAATCAATCAAACAATTATACATAGGAACCCAAAGATTTGACATGAAATTTTCAATGCGAAAGGAAAAATCACAAAAAAAAATTGCCACAAAAACTCCACTATCAAGATTCTGCATTTATAAGAAATCACGACCAAACTAGACTCACAATAATCAAATAACAATTCCTTATAATACAATAGTTGATATAAAATAAACTCGAGATACTAAAACAGTCTTAATTGGTCAAAAATTTGATGATGACATAAAAATATGAATAGAGAATTTCATTATATCAATTTACCATATAAAATTTTGTTTCAATGACTACTAAAGTAATCTCCCAAAATATTAGCTCAATTCGATGAAGATTCACCCTTCATTATTAACTTGGATTGTTGAAATTAGTACTCAAAAACATTGCAAGACTGCAAAAAATAAATATTCGAACAAGCAATTTACCCTAGCCTCTGAAAATGAAAGCCCCACTCTGGCAAGTGAAGTTCAAGTCCATTTAAAGACTTCCCATCGCACGCCACATACACAACAATTCTATTCCAAACTTTAATTGGGTCAACAAATCCTTTAAGGATTTTTAACCTCAGGTCTTAGATAAACTAAGGATAATCACAAAATTACTATAAAAAGAGGAAGTATCTCACTTAACATAAGTATTCATCACAGCTATTCTATATACTTTGCTATTGTTATATATTTGACTTAAGTATTAGAGTGACAATCTTATTATTTTTGTTTTGTAAGGCCAAAATTCTAAAGATTAATTTGTGACTTGAGTCAAGTGTTAACTTCTCTAACCAAATATACTGGTGGTAAGACTTCTTCATCATCAAACTTTATTCAAAGAAAAACTTGCATTTTTCTTTACACTCAATAAGGGTTAATTATAAAAGAATTGTTATGCACAATAATGGTGAATAATGCTATAGCATGAAAAATTCCCTATTTGTCTGATGAGAGGAGCTATACCCCACTACAAGAAGATAGGGTGTTGTCGGCGAAATTTTCTCAGCAGTTTAAACAATCGTCAGGAAAACACCATAATCCCTGGCAATTTTCAAAATTGTCGGCTATGGCATATAGATATCTGGCAATTTTGAAAAACCGCCGGTTATGTTGACCCATCCCCGACAGTTTTAGGAAACCACCGGTTATGTTGAACCATGATCGACGGTTTTGAAAGCCCCGGTTATATTGACCCATCTCCGGCGATTTTGAAACTGCCGGGGATATGATATATAAAACACTCCCAAAATTCCCCCCACTCCCGCCCAAATCTTCCCCTCACCTCCTTCTCTTCCAAAATCCCCCCCTGCATGCAAACCCTAACCCTCTCTCGCTCGCACCTCGCCGTGTCTCTGTCCCTCGCTCACGCCGTTGAGTCGTTGCCTCCCTCGCCCTCGCTCGCTCACTCTCAGTCGCTCTCGCCCTTGCTCACCCTCGTTTGCTCGCCTTGCCCTCGCCCTCGCTCTTGTCTCACTCGATTATTGCTTCTGCCTGCTGCTCCATAATAGCGATTGTAAGTTTAAGCGTGACTTTGATACCGGCGTCACGCTCCTCAACACCTCCAAGAGCTTCGGCCCTCACACCAACGAGATCCTCCTTGGTAAGGTCAATTACGTTTCATTTTTTGTGATTTTTTGATTTTTGATTGTTTTTTTGGGTTTGGATTCGGTGTAAATCGGCATTGAAGCGGCCTGATTGGGGAAATTGGTGGACAGGCATTGAAGGGAGAGATCAGGAAGAAGGTTCAATTGGCGATCAAATTCGGCATCTGCTTTGCGAGGATCAGGAAGAAAGATTGTGAGGGGTGATCCGGCCTACATCCGGGAGGCTTGCGAGGCCAGCTTGAAGCGGCTCGGCACCGATTACATCGATCTCTACTACCAGCACCGTGTCGACACCAAAGTTCCGATTGAAATCACGGTTTGGCCACTTTTCCCCCATTTTTCTTTTACTTTCCCTCTGAAACCAAATGCTCGTAGAATACAAACTGTGTTTGGGCTAATTTGCAGCTCTACTAATCACTTGAAAAAGACTTTAGGGCTTAGAAAAAATTAAAAATGGTAAGTTCACAACAAGAAGGAATTTCAAGAGTATTAAGGCTAGACAGCATAGAATTTCAAGAGGAATTCTATGCTGTCTAGCCTTGCAATTTGTCTAGAAGTAATTGTTGCATCCTGCTACTCTATTCAATAGAAGGAGCTTGCCTTAGTTTGGGAAGATTTTCAGGGGTGGCAGTTTGGAATATGCTGAGATGTTTACCATGATTCCAAGATAGTCATGTGAGGTGCATGTCTAAAAAATCTGTATAAAAATAATTATACACCATTATTTTCAATATATACCTATAAATAGGTAAATGTAAACTTATAAGCTCATAAATAACAAATAACCAATATTACTTAACTAAATAATGGGATGTTCTATAATTTTATCAAATTTCTTTTAATTTTTTGTGGTTATTACTAGTTAGATTCTAATAAGTCCATCAAAAAACAACAAAAAAATTACAAAGGCGCAAAAGGTGTGTGCCTTGTGGCTTAGGGTGAGGCACACCTTAGCGCTTAGTTGTGTGCCTCATAGAGTGAGATGCCCTCAGCCGAACCTTGAACCTAGGCATGCCTTCAACAGATACCAGTTTGTGTATTACAGGTTGACTTACTGATGCTTTGTGATTTCCCTTCTCTTGGATCTTATTTTTCCAAGAGTCCAATTATGAATTTTCATTAATTGAACTTTTTTTTTTTTGTCTTTTGATTTGGAAAATCCAAGGAAGCAAATAATAAAAAATTGCATTGACGTTTGAAGCAAATGCCATTTTTTGGCATGTAAAGTTACCAGAAGTTGATTGTTGGAGTACTAGTGCCTTTTGGTAACTCTGTGATGCTTGGGCATAATGACCTGACCTACAGCCTGGTTGATCCCTTAACCTGAATGAAGTATGCTTTGGCACACAACAATATTTAGTATCTCTCAAGTGAAAACCCTGCGGTATTTTTGATTTATGTCTTTATTTGTTAAAAATCTATTTCAATATCATCTATATGCATATCCAATCCACACTAAATAGAAGGAAAATGGAAATCCATAAAGTTAGCACCTTCAACATTGTTTTCATCCTCTGCGATCTCATAGTCTAGTCTTACCTTGTGCATGTAAGTCCTTGTCATTTTCTTGTTTACTTCTTTTTCCTACCGCTCATTTTCCCTTCTTGCTGTTTTGATAGTTGGAGACATTCAAGAGACAGTTGATGCAGTCACTAAATGATGACAATTCATCAGTAAGATTCAACATTATTTATAGGTGTTCTAGGTTCTTGCATTCACTTTTGGATAAATTCCATACAACTTTCTTAAATTAAAAATGTATTTTTTTTTTTGGATAAATTCCATACAACTTTTTTCTTAAATTAAAAATGTATTTTTTGGGGGGATAAATTCCGTACAACTTTCTTAAAATTTAGGAAAAAAAAGCTAGAAAGTATCCCTCCCTTGCATTTTTTAAAGTAATAGAGACTTCATTTGACTTTATTAAACTTGCTAGTTTAATTGTCCAGGTTTTGATAGGTGGGAATTTCAGTTAGGCAGTTAGACCTATTTTAATTTTCAAATAACTTGTAATATTTGAATTTGAGGCTGCAGTTGGTGCCTTTCCCGAGTCAGATCAGCATAAATAACAATTGATTCCACTCTTTGGATCATCCTGGAATTAGAATTGATCCATTTCTCTCACCTAATTCTCGCTCTCTCAATTCTTTCTGTTCTTCCCCCTTTGCCCTTAATTCTCCCCTTTACCGAGGAGAATTCTCCTCAGAGAGATTACACTTCCACAATAATAATGCATAGATTTGATAGTATATGTTGCATGAATTTCAAAATACAAAACATAGAATAGATGTTTCTCTTATGACTTTTGAAACTAGAGCCCTTGATCTTTTGTGCATCCTTGGCACGGTGCTATTCACAATCCATTTAAGGGAATAAGTTGCTAAACTTGGCCTTGCAGTTGTCTATCCTTCCTCTTTTGCACCTCTCAATTGTGTTAATTATTTCTGCAATACATATAGGATCTTCGAGAGGGATGGAGTTAAATTGGTGATTGATAAAATTTCATTCAACTTTGTAAAAGGTGCCACTGTTGATTATGTTGAGGAGTTGATTCGCTCTTCATTTGACTTTTACTTCACTGTCCCAAAGCCATGGTTGTCTCCCTTTACCTTGCTCTATCCTTTTCCATCTCCCATTCTACCTCACCCCAAAGCAATGCCCAAGCATTTAGCCATAGTTTTTAGGGGATTTGGTTCCATCATTTTATTCATGTCACATGACTTAAATCCTTTTTTAATAAAATTACTATTCAATATTATTTAATATTTCTTGATCGAGACCCAAATTAAATTGACAAAGCAAAACCAAACTAGATAAACCCAATCTAATTCATCTTATTTCTTACATTTACTTAAACCCATAAACAATGTTTGTACTTAACTTTGGCTTCAAGTTCATAACTATATGGACCACCTAAATTGTTAATTATGTTTTTATAGCTTTATTGAGTATATAGTTTGTTTTTTTAACCTAACTAGTGGATCACCCATGCGATGCATGGATATTGTAAAAAAAAAAAAAATCGTTAAAGCGAAAGTTGTATAATTTAGTAGTTACAATAAATAAAAATCAAAATAAAAAAGTAAAAAATAAACAAAATAATCATGTTACAATCATGAGAATACAACAAAAGAATTACAAATTTTGAAAGATTTCCTTATATACATTCAAGGGTAGACGAACAATAAAAAGCACATAACTCTATCCCGAAACCATGTAAAAAATAAACCTAAATTAACATGTAATACAATAAGCAATGCTTAAAAAAATATAAAAATTACACGATAACAAGAAAAAAAAAAAAGAATAAACGATAACCAACTTCTTTATTTTAAAATATGTATTCAAGGGTAGACGTTTTTTTTTTTTTTTAATTTTCACGTGTATTTGTCTCATATATGCGTACCACACGAACCCTCAAGGTCTAATTTTTCCTAATTACATTCATATCACTCACTTAACATAATAGTGGTGCTATGTTACACCAGAAGACCAAAATAGATAAAAAAATACGGTTAAAATTTACTAAATAAAAGTAAAGAAGAAGAGAAAATTGAAGAAGAAGAATTGAGAAAGGAGAAGAGAGGAAATGAAAGTGTTGAACGGGAATGAAGAGGAAAAAAAGAGAGAGATATTTGTTTTCTTTTATTAATTTTTCTTCCTTTAAAATTTTCAATTTCTCTCAATTTATCAAATCACATGTCACCATTAAGTTTCCCTTTTTTTTCCCACGCTTTGCCACACAATCCGAATTTTACTTAACATAATTTTTAAAATACAAATTTAATTTGTATTTAATTTCCCCAAGTCCAACATATAGCACATCTTCAGAGTAGACCAATAGGAAAAAGGATAATTAAATAAATGACAATAATCAATTAAGTTGAAAATAAAATTATGACATTTAAAATTATAAAAAATAAATTTAAATTAATTAAATTGTATTTAAAATAAAGATAATTTAAATAATCAATTAATTATATAAATAATAATAATCAAAATTTCAAAATTGATTATTCATACATGACTTTATATATTTCTCCTAATAATTAATTACCACATTTAAGATAGGTCAAATTTTTAATGAAGTAAAAAAAAAGTTAAAAAATAAAATTATAACATTTAAGTTATATTTAAAATTATAAGAAAATAAATTTAAATTAATTAAACTATATATAAAATAAAGATAATTTAAATAATCAATTAATTATATAAATGGTAATAATCAAATTTTCAAAATTGATTATCCATGACTTTACATGTTTCTCCTACAATCAATTACCACATTTAAGACCGGTCAAATTTTAAGAAAGTAATAAAAAAAATAAAGTTAAAAAGTAAAATTATAAAATTTAAAAATATAAAAAATAAATTTAAATTAATTAAACTATATATAAAATAAGAATAATTTAAATAATCAATTAATTATATAAATGATAATAATCAAATTTTCAAAATTGATTATCCATGACTTTACATGTTTCTCCTACAATCAATTACCACATTTAAGACCGGTCAAATTTTAAGAAAGTAATAAAAAAAATAAAGTTAAAAAGTAAAATTATAAAATTTAAAAATATAAAAAATAAATTTAAATTAATTAAACTATATATAAAATAAAGATAATTTAAATAATCAATTAATTATATAAATGGTAATAATCAAATTTTCAAAATTGATTATCCATGACTTTACATGTTTCTCCTACAATCAATTACCACATTTAAGACCGGTCAAATTTTAAGAAAGTAATAAAAAAAATAAAGTTAAAAAGTAAAATTATAAAATTTAAAAATATAAAAAATAAATTTAAATTAATTAAACTATATATAAAATAAGAATAATTTAAATAATCAATTAATTATATAAATGATAATAATCAAATTTTCAAAATTGATTATCCATATATGACTTTACATATTTCTCCTCATAATGAATTACCACATTTAAGATAGATCAAATTTTTAAGAAAGTAACAAAAAAATAAAATTATAATATTTAAGTTATATATAAAATTATAACATTTAAAATTATAAGAAAATAAATTTAAATTAATTAAACTATATAAAATAAAGATAATTTAAATAATTAATTAATTATATAAATTATAATAATCAAATTTTCAAAATTAATTATACATACACGACTTTACATATTTCTCCTAACAATCAATTACTACATTTAAGACATGTCACATTTTTAAGAAAATAACAAATAAAAATAAAGTTAAAAAATAAAATTATAACATTTAAGTTATATATAAAATTATAACATTTAAAAATATAAAAAAATAAATTTAAAATAATTAAACTATATATAAAATAAGAATAATTTAAATAATCAATTAATTATATAAATGATAATAATCAAAATTTTAAAATTGATTATCCATATATGACTTTACATATTTCTCCTCACAATCAATTATCACATTTAAGACACATCAAATTTTTAAGAAAGCAACAAAAAAAATAAAATTATAATATTTAAGTTATATATAAAATTATAACATTTAAAATTATAAGAAAATAAATTTAAATTAATTAAACTACATAAAATAAAGATAATTTAAATAATTAATTAATTATATAAATGATAATAATTAAATTTTCAAAATTAATTATACATACATAACTTTACATATTTCTCCTAGCAATCAATTACCACATTTAAGACATGTCACATTTTTAAGAAAACAACATATAAAAATAAAGTTAAAAAATAAAATTATAACATTTAAAATTATAAAAAAATAAATTTAAAATAATTAAACTATATGTAAAATAAAGATAATTTAAATAATCAATTAATTATATAAATAATAATAATCAAAATTTTAAAATTGATTATCTATACATGACTTTACATATTCCCTCTAGCAATCAATTATCACATTTAAGACATGTCACATTTTTAAGAAAGCAATAAAGAAAATAAAGTTAAAAAATAAAATTATAACATTTAAGTTATATATAAAATTATAACATTTAAAATTATAAACAAATAAATTTAAATTAATTAAACTATATATAAAATTAAAATAAAATAAAAAATTTACTTGGTAGTCGGTATTCGACGGTATTACCTAATATCTCAAGATTTCTCCCGATTTAAAAAAGTCTCATTTTTTTGGTAATTTATTTTAATTAAAATTTTATGTTAATATTTAAAAATTAATAATATGGATTAGATCTTGTCTCTTCATATATCAGCATGCTTACACATTCTCCAAATACTATTCAACTATAATAAAAACAATTTACGTGTTCCAAGAACTATACGTTTTTCACAAATCTAGATTTAATTAATGACCTATAAAAATTCTATTTCGGGTAAGCAAAAAAAATTAAAAATATAATAAAATATCAAAATAGTAATTGGAAATGAGCGGAAAAAATTTTGACGGTTGTTTTGTTATAATATATAAACATAGATTCATAAACAAATAAAGTGACTCCAGCTCATTTTATATTTCACACCTTATCTAAATACGTGTATTTAGATTTTCTGTAATTAGTTTAATTCTAAAACTCCACTATAAATTAATTTAAATTGATGAGAAGTAGTAATCCAATTACTCCAACCGGAGTCCTATGAAGATTAAAATTGACTTGTAATCAACTTAAAAGATTAATTAAGCGTGAGACATAAGGATTTTTAATATTGAAGTGGCATGTATATGTCTTTCTTGCATAATATTTAATGATGTGGTATGTATATATATTTATGTTTTTAGTTTTTTATGTTTTGATATGTTATTTTTGTTTAACTTAAATTGATATGCTAATAGATTGTTTTTTACATTCAAATCAATAATAGGCAATTACACTGATGACACCTAAGAGGCAGACTCGTTAGCCAATTGGATTCATGTCACGTAGTATAATTTTCTGGGATGCATGTCTTGAGGGATGCTAATAATAGTAAAACTACGATACCGTGGAGGGTCTCTGATGTAAGTGTCTTTGTATACAATTGTATACAGTTGTTATGTAATTTTGGATATGTTTTATACAATTTCATAGTTAATGTACATACTTAAATAAATCTATTATTTTTCAATGTAGATCGAAAAACTATGATATGCAATTTTGGTTGAAGAATGGCATGGCGGCATCATCAAAGGTTATTTGAGATCACTTGGACATGTTTTAGTTTAGGGTTGAGTTATATGTGCTTTTGAATGGTATTGTGTAATGAGACGAGATAAGATATTACTTTCTAAATGATCAAATGTGTTGTACTCAAATATTATTGTATACAGTTGTTATACTTATTGTGTGTAGCAAGTGAATCTTTTAAAATTGTTGGTGATTTTTTGTTATACAAGTTATTATTGATTATTGGTGGTTTTTTTGTTATACAGGTTATATATTGTTATATAATTTTTAAAAATCTTGTTTCTCAAATTTTCGACGATTTTTTGGAGTTTTGCCGCGGTTGACCTTTGCCGGCGGTTTCTAAAATTTGCCGGCAAAGTTATTAATTTGCCGACGATTTTTTAAAACCATCAGAAAAAAAATTATTTACCGGCGATTTATAAATACCGCTGGTAATTATTAATTTTACTGGCGATTTTTTAAACCGCTGGTAAATAGTTTTTTTCGGGCGATTTTCAACCGCCGACAAGTTTTTCTGACGGAAGTATTTCAGGCGATTATGAATACTGCCGGTAAAATTTTTACCGACAATTTTTTCATTTTTTCTGGTAATTTTTTCATCGCCAGGAAAAAACGAAACTCTTGTAGTGCCCCATTCATCAAGCAAGGCCAGCTCAAAAACAAAGCTACTAAGGCCTATGCTTAGGGCCTCCCAAAAAAGGGGCCCTAAAATGTTTTCAAAATCTAATTCTACTTATTGTAAAAAATTAAAAAAAAAATTATTATATTTTAAAAGGCCCCTAAATTAATAATGACTTAGGGCTCCAACCCGTTGAGCCAATTTTGTCACCAAGCTAAATACACTATCATAATCAGATCTAGAGGTTCCTTGCCCATATTTCGCACACTCATCCATGATAAACAATACTCATATAGTTATAGTTTTAATGAAAATGGGAAGAGCTGGCTCTTATGTGCTTCAAGAACATACTAAATCTCTCTTTTTTTTGCCTTAATTTTAGTTTTTTTCCTTCATTTTTTTTTCAAGAGATTAGTGACACCATAGGCGTGTTTCGAGGTGCCCTAACCCTATTTAGTATGATTGTTTGAAACTATAAAGACTTATCACAAACTTCAATAATTGGTCAAATTGAGAAATTAACCCAAATTTTTTGTTTTTATCTAGCAAAAACTTCACTAAAGGGGGCACTAATTCTAAGTTATTGCTCCTCCCCTTTAATCAAATAGGAGTAATCTTATTATTAAAATAAAAAAATTAAACAACGAAAACTAGTTACAACTGGAGCCTTGCCATTCTCTAGGCTTCACAATGCGAGGTGAAATTGGAGAAAGATAATTGTATTATTACAGAAAAATCCTAACGTAAATAAATGTAATTGTAAAAGTATTAAACAAATTGGGCTTCCTAGCTAAAAGAATTATATTTCCACACTGTCAGTTTGAGTGCTTCATTTGATGAATTTGAGACTTCATCTCTTTGATTTCCAAGATATTTGAACCCCTAAAAGGTTCTTCAAACATGTTAATTACTTGTACAAGTCTTTGAATTTCCATTCATGGATTGATGCATGTGGTCATATAAAACACATTTCTTCAAACACAATTTATGTTCTTCAACACATAATCAGTAATCTAATATTTAATTATTTGCATTATTGGACTGCAAATCAACCATATCTTGCCCTTAAAAGCAGCCGGGGCAGATGGTTGGAAAAGGCCACGAATTATTGAGTTGCAGCCCAGCCATGTGCCCAAGGAATCTTGGTGCTTGCTGCGTCTTAATATTCCTAAAGCATAACATGCTAATCATACGGATGTAGGGGCAGGCCCGGACTGTACCCGTGTCAGTCTTAGCCCTCCCCCTGATCTACCCTGTGGATCTGGATCATTTGAGGAGGAGAGGGGCTAAAATATCTATGGATATGGGGGCAGCTCTCCCCCAGATCGGTTCCTGATGATGGGTCCCTCTTGCTAATTAAACAATTTTGTAATTAATTAAGCCAACTTTATTGACCTTGACTTTGGTGTTTCCAACTGCATTTCTTATTGCAATGATCAAGATCGATCACGAATAGTTCGAACCTCACCGACAGCCACCTGCTTTTACGAAACCCACAAATCACAATGGCATTGTAATGGCCGACACATCCACTATATATTCTCAAGTATAAAAAATAGGGCAAATCTATGTCAAAGTTAACCAAAGCATGCAAGAAACTAATTTCAAATAGATAGGATAAAATCACCATGGTAAATAATATTATTGGTGTTTGAATTTTATATTTATAATAAATTAGTTTTTATATTTAATTTAAAATTTTGATTTTATTATAATTTAGCCTCTCGATAAATTTTTTATCAGAATCTATAAAAAATTATGATGTGAACAAATACATAAAATAAAGAAAAATAAAAAACAAAGAAACAATATATAGTTCCCGTGACTGCCATTAATAGACATTGCTATGGACTCAGTGGTGGATGAACCCATTGCTGGCTTCTTCTTCTTCTTAATTTGGAAATCATTGAGTTTCTTTCAAGTTGTTTTTCTTTGAATTTTTCAAAAAATTCATACTAAAATCAAAATTGTTCTTTTATTCACTCACTAGGACTTTTACTACAAATTTCATATGTACGTAAAATTATGTAGATTTTTATACAAAATCTTCAAAATGTTAATTAAATTGCTTCCAAGATCAGTTGGGTCTCTCTTGAGAAAAAACTTGAAAACCATTGCTTCTTTATTTATTTATTTTATGTATTTGCTAAGTTATAATGAAAAATTCAAAGTTGTTATATGAAAAAATGTTAAAATACATAAGTTAAATTGAATCGAAAATATAGATATAGGTACATAAGTGTAATCAAAATAATAAAAAATTTTAAAAATTATTAAAAAATATAAAAATAAAAAGAAAAAAAGAAAAAAATATGAATTTGGCCAGTAGGACACCATACATACCTGCTCCTGGTATCATTCTTGACCCAGTCTAAGAATTAGGGGTGTTCAAAAAAATCGATACATCGCGGAAACCGGTCAAACCAAACCGAAGTTTGGATTCTATCCAAACCACATGGTTTGCGGTTTCGACAGTTAGAAAACCAAACCGCCCAAGAAAATAATAAAAAAAATTATAAAAAAATTATTATTATAAAAATCTAATAATTGGCAGTACCATCCTATTTATTTTTTACAATATTTTGTCTTTATTTTTTGTTCCTATTTATTTATATTTAATTGTCTTTATTTACCAATATTTGTGTCTTTATTTACTATTTTTAAATATTTTTTTTATTTCAAACCGCGATAAACTACACCAAACCAGACCATAAATGCGGTTTGGTTTGATGCTGTTTGGCCAAACTCAAACCAGACCGTGGTTTGGTTTGGTTGAAAAATCGCACTAGTAATTTGACGTGCTGAAAATGATTCAAACCAACCAAATCGCACCGCGAACACCCCTAGTAAGGATTTCAATTAGAAGCACAAAATATATAGTTCTTATTAGCAAAAAAAGTTTCCTAATGATCAGTACGAAATACAAAAACAAGGCATTTGATCTTTATTGAAATGGTAAGTTTCTTCTATTGTGATACGGGCAAGCAACATTACTGGTCTAATTTTATGTTCTATAATAAATCATTCTTTGCAGTTTAATTAATTTGATAATAATTACTAAATTTTTAACTTGTTACTTGTATTTTTAAGTCAATTTAATTCATATATTTTAATGTATAAAAAAAAACAAAATGAGATGAATTAACACATTGGCGGAGAACTTTGACTAATTTGTCAAGTTAAAAACACTGCCAACAATTGTTTTCCTTCATTCTCTTACTCTTTCACTTTCTTCACCAAATATATTATGATTATTTGGACATATCAAGTAAGAGAGTATCAATCCATTGAAAGAAATTGCAAGCACAATTTGTCTGTAATTTTTTCAAGATTACAAATATATTAATAAAAAAATATTAAATTTACAAAAATAAAGAGAGTAAACGGAGAGAAACAAAGAAAGGCAAGAGAGATATATAGAATCAAAATCCTGACTAATCTCATTTTATTATTTTTATACATCAAAGTATATGAATTAAATTGACTCGAAAATACAGATATATAAATATAATTCAAATAACAAAAAGTTTAGGTTGCCACGGGAAAAAAATATTAAAAAATAGATGTTAAATTAACTAAAAAATATACATAAAAATTTATAATTAAAATAATCATCACACCTACCAGAATAAAAATATGATTTCGCGGTGCCCTAATTAATAAATGGATAGACATGGGTTGTCTATACATTAGGAATATCATGCATGCATGCATTATACGCAAGCAAGATTAATAAAATCGATCGGGGGGCCAGTCTAATTAAATAAAGACTGCAAACATCAACTTGGCCTTATCTTCCAACACTATCTAGTTTTGTAGCTCCCAATCCCATTAATCTAATTTCTTTTTTGCCGGAGGTTTCTTAGAGAGAATGGAGGAGGAAAATTGGGTGCACCCATGCCAAAGCATTGGCGAACGGCGATCCAACTAATCTATCTGTGCACTGAAAGCTATAGCTGAACCGTTTCTTTAATTTGTTTATCCATTTTAGATATGAAAGCTTTTTAAATAATGAATCAGCTTTTGGTAGGAAAAAATGGTTTTAGCGACCAACACCAACCTGCAGATTTAGTTGCTTCGTCCTCGTCTCTGAAATTAAACTAGCATCAAATGAGCAGTAATATTCCAATTTTAATTAAGATGGGAAAAATTTATTCATATGGATCTTAAAATTTCTATGGAAAATATCTCTAAGATGATGTGTGATAATACTTCACAATTATACGAGTTATTTTTTTTGTTTTTTTTAACTTACTAGTCACAAATTTAATCTTTTTGGTGATGTTTTTGTTTTTATAATAAAATAATCTCTAATGGAAAGTATTTTATTTTTCAGATTGGGGAACATATACCCATTTAAACTTTTTATATAGGGAGTCTAAGTAATATAGAATGATTTAACAGTGGTATTATAATTTGCAATAATGAATAATTAATTCTTTCTTCTGAATTTATAAATAAAACTAATAAACCACATCATTTCATACAATCTTTTCCCGGGGTCGAAGACGGATGGTCAGAATAGCATAAAATAATGGAGAGCCTGGCTTTTCTACATTATTTTCTGGGCATGTGACACCCAAAAAAAATGGGGGGGGGGGGGGGGGGGGAGGAATTGCTCACTTTCTGTGTATAAAAGGATGCTTCAAACTTGAGAATGGAAGTACAGAATTGAGGGAAAGAAATAGAAAGAGAGAGAGAGAGAGAGAGAGAGATGAAGAACGGCTTCAGTTTGTTCATCCTTGCTGTAATTCTCGGAACCTGCCATGGAGGCGGGTTGAGGAAGAACTTCTACAAAAAGAGCTGTCCTTTAGCTGAGCAGATTGTTCAAAACGTCACCTGGAGCAATGTGGCCACCAATTCAGCATTGCCTGCTAAGCTTCTAAGGATGCATTTCCACGATTGTTTTGTTAGGGTAACAAACACTTCGTTTCTCATATTTCAGTCATCAAGATCATCATATGTTCATGGTTCATTGTATAACTTTTAAATAAAATATTTTTGGTACACACTGATACGCGTCGGTGACATTTTTATGCTTATGAATTTATTTATTTTTCATGTCATTCCGAGCAAAAGTTAATTTGGTTTACTTTATTACTCATATTTGAGTTAATTTATGTGTTTTAACTTGTTAAGGGTTGTGATGGCTCTGTGCTGCTGGACTCTACTGCCAGCAATTCAGCTGAGAAGGATGCCGTTCCAAACCTTTCACTTTCAGGTTTTGATGTTATTGACGAAATCAAGTCCAAACTGGAAGAGGCTTGCCCCGCCACAGTTTCTTGCTCAGATATTCTTGCTTTGGCTGCTAGAGACTCTGTTTCCTACCAAGTGAAGTCCGACAACCACTGAACATTATATTCATTATTATTTATTATCTGTCTACGAGATTTTCATGAATCATATACAGAGATTTTCATGAATCATATGAATTATATATGGATTCTCATGCATGATGCATCCAGTAGTGATCAATATTACGTCGATCGATGAGAAGAAAATAATTAATGTGAGGTGGTGACTGTTTGCAGTTCAAGAAATCGATGTGGGAAGTGCTAACTGGCAGGAGAGATGGATCTATTTCGCGGGCCTCGGAGGCTCTGGCAAACATCCCTTCACCATTCTTCAACTTCACCACCCTCAAGCAATCTTTCGCCAACAAAGGTCTTACAGTTCATGATCTTGTTGTGCTATCAGGTAATTAAACACATGGCCAATTAGTTCTCTACCTAGCATGCAACAAAATTAAATTTTATTCAAACCAGAACCCTAAGATTAATTAGGTTCCGTTCAAGCCACTATCTTTGTATTTTGTGCTGTTTTATATGTTTGTCTTCTTTATATAATCACCTCTGAAGGCATATTGTGCTGGCCCATGGGTATATATATATATATACAACTAGTTAGGTGCACATGTTAAAATATATATCCTAGCAATAATAGCGAATCTTTCCATTAATCGAGACGACTCTTCGAAAGTGTTAAGAATTTTACACTAATTTCGAGAATGTTCTAACTGCATTTGGCTCAATGTGGTTAGGTGGACACACCATTGGTGTTGGACACTGCAATTTCTTCAGCAACAGGCTGTACAACTTCACTGGCAAAGGCGACGCGGATCCTTCCCTGAACTCAACCTATGCTGCAACCCTGAGAACAAAATGCAAAAGCCTCTCAGACAAGACAACAGTAGTGGAAATGGACCCAGGGAGCTCTCAAAACTTTGACAACCATTATTTCACCATCTTGAAGCTGCACGAAGGCCTTTTCCAGTCGGATGCTGCTCTTCTAACCAACAAGGGTTCTAGTAATGTTGTTGATGAGATGCTCGACTCTAACAAGTTCTTCACCGAGTTTGCGCAATCAATGAAGCGAATGGGGGCGATTGAAGTGCTGACGGGAACTTCAGGACAGATTAGGAACAAGTGTCGTGCTGTTAACTCTTGAGAATTTGGTGTACTTGTGGGTGGTGTTTGTGAGCTTTGGGAAGTAGTAGCCATTCTTATTTGAATAAGGTCATTGGTCTTAGTATACATGATTTTGTTGTTATACTAGCAAAGTGTGTTGTTCCAGGGAGGCTGTAATCTAGATGTTGTAATTTGGAAAATCCTACCCTGTACCTCTTCTTGATTTTTGCGCGGCTTATATGTCAAACATGAAGAGGGTCCATTAAAAGAATTAATAAATCATAAATCATGACAGGAATGGTGTGATTAATTTATCAATTCTCCCATCATTCTAATGAAAAGTTCTGATGAGATAGTTTTTACTCACATTAATGCCATCATGATTGTAACCCACATAAACTTCTCTCTTTGCCTAATATATTGACCTTACCTATATATATGTGGATAGAAATTTTATATAATTTTTTGCTATAATTTTATATAACAATTTTTGCTTAACAATGTACAAGAATTACCCCCAACTTAGCCGATAACTCCATGCCTGAATGTATCATTTCATTAAAGATATAAAAAATTTATATAATAAAGGTTTCTCCAGATAATGAATTTGACGAAGGGACTATTCTTGGTGTTCTATTTGGTTTCCATTGTGCCAGCTACTCCATTGTCCTTCAAAGCAGAAAGGCCAATGGAGCTCCACACCACACGTCCTAGCAGGTTGTGTAACAAAATGAAGAACTGAGGAATGCAGAGAAGAAAAAGGCCCAGAAAATGGAGAGAAAATATTATCTGATCTTATCCCTGAAAACGTTACACTCAATCATCTATATACCATTACAAAATGAATCTTCTAATAACCTATAAAAGAAAGAATACATTATTGTCCCTCTGTACAGCTCAGCAAACAGAAAAGTAAAAAGCAGAAAATAACAAAAAGAAAAAGCAAAAGGATGAAAATCATCCTTCTTCATTAATAGACACTTTCCCTTTATTTGAATGTGATGTATTATGCTTCAATAGGTTGGCCCAGGTCTCTTTGTATATATAAATTAGAAATGTGGGTTGTGACTTTCACCTATAGGTTAAAAAGGTAAAAGATTATCAGAATTCAAATAAAGATCAAATTACTATTAATTTGTAGTCTGGGGCCAAGAGATAGAGATGGATACATAAAAAAAAGAAAAGAAAGTGATGTGTACTGTAATTTTGATCCAGAATTCAATACAAAATTTCTATAATTATCTGTTTCTCTACTTTCTGTCTATTTTTCTTCTTAAACTAAGTGGTGATGACTACTGCCAACCCACTAAGCTGTATTAGCACATTTCCTATAATATAATTCCAGATGATGCCTCTATATATCAAGAAAATATATAAAAGTTTGGGTTCATTTTGGGCTTGATATGTGTCAAATAAATCAATTGTCGATTGCTTAGTTATTTATCAAACATATTAATTATAACAAGCGCCAATCAAGCATTTATTTTGCACCGCCGTTACTTTCAATTTATTTGAATTTTGTACTTGAATTGAAAATGTTGATCGATTCATATGAATATATAATTATCTGAATAAAAATATTAGTGAATTTGAAATTTCGAATAATTCAAATCTAACGAGTCTCAATTTATTTTCTATTATATCTTAAATGATATAATCTATTTATATTTTAAGGAGTCGAAACATACGCCATGAATTTATTGATTTATGTATTTATTTTTTTTTATAGATGATTTTAAGTTGGTTGGATTATGCATGCTGATGCTGATGTTGAGTTTTTAAAATATCACACGTTACAAACCTAAAATGGTCCTCCAAAAAGGTGATGGAATGGTGTGACATGAAAAAAGAATTTTTTTGGACCTTCAATTCAACACTCTCACCGAATTTTGACTTTTTTGTGGAGCTTTTTTGTCTTTTGCGTCGTTGATTTTATCAAGGTGGACAATGACATGGAAATCAACTAAGTTAATCCAATCGGGACATAAAAAATTAAACAAAAAATGTTCTTGCGTTCATTTTTATAATTTGATCGTAAACATTAATATAACACCATTTTTCTTTTTTTACTTTTTCATGCAATGAGATTTTTAGTGGATTTCTAATCATTATTCAACCAGAAAAGGAAGCATTGAAATGTATTTTTGGAACAATGAAATTGGTTTGTATAAATCCCTATTTGCCATAGGATTAGAGTTAAAATTAGCCCACAGTTTTTTTAATTGCAATCAATTAGACCCAATTTTTAATTTATGATCTTATTAGTCCATGACTTTTTTAATTGCAGTCAATCAGATCCAATTTTTAATTTATAATCTTATTAACCTAATACTTGTATTTTGTGACCATTTAAATCTCAAATGCCTTCTTTTCAGTAAGTGACATTCACTTGGCTCAAAGGGAAAAAATAATTTATTATATTAAAATATTTTTTATAAATATTTTTTTAATAAAAATAAAATTGAAAAAGAGAAAGAGGTAATCTTTGTAAAATCCACTCATGCCTTTTCAATTCAATAAAAATTTTAATTTGATAATAAAGTCACAATCAACTATAAGTCGATATCAAGAATGTCCATTTCTTCTCTTGTTATTCATCTTATATGTCATTACTTTGAATATGACAACACTATAATTAGGAAAAAAAAATTATAATAGATTAAACTTCAACTATGAAAATTATTTTTCTCCTTTGAGCTAGTGAATGCCACATGCTGAAGGAAAAACTATTTTGGGTTTGATTCGCCCTAATAAGGGGACAAATTAAAAATTAAATTTAATTGAGTCAAATTGAAAAAGTTATGGGCTAATAAGGCCATAAATTAAAATTTTGGTTTAATTAACTGCAATTGAAAAAATCATAGGCTAATTTGAACATTAATTCTATGTGTTATGCCATAATCTTTGTAATACCCCGGGAGCCCATAAGAGAATAGTATATATCGAGAATAAGTAAGGAAGGAAACAACATCAGCCGGATACCTTTTGAGTTGAATGCAAGCAAAGAACTCCAGGATTAAGTGTGCTTCACATGGGGAAATCCAAGGATGGGTGATCCCCTGGGAAGTTCGCATAGGCCCATTATGGTAAGTTGTTCCAGTATTTCCTATCGCTCGACGTAGGATGTTACAGTTGGTATCAGAGCTCAACTAAGTAGAGTACCTAGAAATGAGAACTTAGACTAAACATCAGCCCTTTATATTAGGAATCTAAGAGGTTTAGAAGTACCAACTCGAGGTCAATTAGGGGTACTAACGGGGGTTATGATGACAAGATGACGGGAAACTTTTCAGAATAAGAATTAGTTGATCATTGGGCACATCGTCTTGAGAACCGGAACCGGATGAAGGCATCATGGAGCATCTGGTCCAGATGAAAGAAATCATCGACAACGTACCCCCTAGTTATCGACTCTAGCCTGGCTTAGTCTAATTCCAGATAAATATACTTGTTGGTGTTTTTGAAGGCGATCTGCAAGCTTTCGTTGATTGGGTCCGGCAGGATAAGCAATTCCCCGAATGCCATCTTTATTGCGAGCGAATTCGCGAATAACTGGTGGAGCTATATGTGCCGGTGCTGGTGGAGGAGTCTGACGAAGAAATGAGAGACCCGATCGAGGCGGAGGAGGAAAAAGAAATGAGAGGCCCGATCGAGGTGGAGGAGGAAGAAGAAATGGGAGGCCCGATCGAGGCAGAGGATGAAGACGATGTACCTGTACTCTGGATCGAGAATAACCCTCTTGAGTTTGAGAACACAGACTCCGAGGATGAGGAAGAGATCGAAGAGGTTAGAGATGATCTCGAAGGACCACCGTACGAGTCCGAAGACGAAAAGAACGCCTGGATATGGAAGTCGTCCGGACCAAAGTAGATATAGCTAGAAATGCTCTAACTATCTCCATGACTTATGTAGTGTGTTGTCTATAACATTTTGTAATCAGATGTATAATATCTGTACAAATATATGAAGGTTAAACTTTAATGAATGGTAAGACTTCATGAGCTAATCAAGAATGATATTTTTTCTTTCCAGATGGTGAACACTCAAAGGGAGATAACGGTGGGACCTAGGACACCCAATCAACAAGCTAGCAATACAGAGGGAAATGCAAGTGACAACTCGGAAGGCGACTCTAGCTAGGAGAATGGGAGCAATCGACTTGACCAAATGGAGCGAATAATGGGAAGTATGATAGGATTTATGCAAGGAACTCACTCCCGGGATGGCTATGCAGTAACATGCTCGACCTCTATCGTTGAAAGAATCCTCCCGTTTTTTAAAGGAAACTTGGTGCAGACCCCAGTGAAGGGGAATTCTGGATTGAACAAACGAAAAAACTGTTAGATCACTTGCACTATGAAAAAGAGGAAAAAGTCAACTGTGTCACCTTCATGCTTCAAGATGAGGCAGACAAATGGTGAAAGGGAGTTAAGCGAGCAATAACCCATTGAGCTAGAGCACCATACATGTAATACCCTAAGACATCGGGAATAATAATCATAATTTTGGTATTTTAGACCTTAGAGAAATTATTAGAATTTTAGTATTATTAGTAAATTTAATAGGGGTGAGGTATGTATAAATTTATTTATTTATATTGTAATTAAATTGTATAAAGTATATAGTTTAATCATAATAAAAAAAAATACCAGAAATTATATGTGTTAAAATTGGGATTTTTTTTATACTGTTGTATGTATACATATATATTATATATGATAAATTCGTATGTATATATATATATGTATATTATATTATATATATAAAAAAAGTCAAAAAATCAGAAAATCGGAACAGGCGCGATGGCCATGCTCTGGCCGCGTCTGTAACAAGCAATCAGAGGTGGGGGGCATTAATGCCTTAATGGTCGTCGGAGTGGCCTTTAGGACGCGTGGCCGCCCTTGATGGGACAAGTCATGTCGAGTTTGGGCTATAAATAGCCAAGTTCGAGCGAGGCTATTCATAAAAAAATTTTACTTCAAAGATTGGGTGATTGGGGTAGCGTTTAAGAGATTGGTGAGTGGGGTTTTAATCCTTGCGTCGTGGGCGAGATTTGTAGAGCATTTAGTGGCCAACGAAGTAGCGGAAGCAAGGAAACGAAGCCTCGCCGGAAAATTACGCAACCGCCGGAGCCGCGCCTTCAAACGCCAAAATGAGGTATTTTTAATTTTTTTTTTTTTTGAATTCTAAAGCCATTTTCGAGATTAGGGGGTCGAGTTTAGGGGGGTAGAAGCTCATTTCAAAGCTTTGTGGTGCGGCAGCGTCGCCGGCGGCGAAGCAGCCGCCGGAGAAGACGAACCAGGTCGAGCACATGGCTGCACGCGCCAAGGCGTGGGGAGGCGGCGCATGGCCTGCACGCGCGCGCTAGGTGGAAAAAGATAAGAAAAAAAAAAAGAAATGAAAAAATATTGGGAAAAATCTAGAATTTCGTTTATGCCTTATTTTGGGAAAAGTTTTCTAGAAAATACTAAATTAATTATTTATTTAAGTGATTTTGTTATTATAGAAATAAGGAAAAAATAGGAATTTAATCTAAAAGATTACAAAAAAATTCCAGAAGGCTAGAAATATTATTTTAAGAATATTAGTGAAGAAAAATTGGGTTAAATGAGGGTTTAGATATTTATAATGAATTTTTGAGAAAATAAGACTTAGAAAATAAGGAGAAATTGCGAAAATTATGAGAATTATGAGAAAAATAGTAAATTGATATTTTGGAATAAATTTAATGTTTTAGGAATTTTTAGGGCACGAGGATTGGGAAATAGCTTGTTTGACACATTTGTCGAGGTCGTCACGCTTAATTGGGAAAATAAAATGGTACTTCTCAAACTGGATTTAGTTTTATGGAAAATGATTGGTTGTAGGTGATTTATGTTTCAAACTCCAATCTTTGGAAATGTTTTCATCATATTGACATGCTCTGATATGTATCCATCATGTAGACTGCACACATAACATGCTATGAAATGCATATGTACACGTTGATATCATTGATCACATGCATCGTGGCCGTAGGGAGTATGAACTAGCACCGCTACTATACCAAGGGTGCCCCTATATACCCCGGCTTCGAAAAAGGTGACCGTAAAAATGATAGGTAGCATGAAGGGTGCAATTGACATCTACAATGAGTAAGACATTGCATACACACATGTTAAAATATTTTGTACCCTTACTTAAATGGTTCATCATCTAATTTGGGTTTTGCCCCTAAAATATTCAACGTTCCAGTCGGGACTTGCAGTGATGGTACGAAAATTGAAGATGTGTAACGACACGAGTTGTCGAAAAATGAGCAAGTGTACCATGTTATGTTGTAGCATGAATATTTCAAGTATTATGTATAGCAAGAATGTACGTTATCTTTGGGAGCTTATGTATTGTGAGAATTTTGTAACAAGTACTATGTTCGGTTATCTATGTTTCAAATGCTATGAGCAAGTTCGATTTTAGTTTCCGTTTTATAAGATTTTATTTATATCTAGTGTATAAATTATTTCGTCGAGCACTAAATAGGTTTAAGGGAATTTCGAGAATGATGTAATTTGACATAAAAAAAAAATTCTAAAATTTCCTAAGACATAACACGCCTTGAGTAGGTGAGATGTTACAATCTTGATGGAATAGCATAGTTTATATGTTTAAATGATGAATATTTTAAGGTAGCATAAATATTGAAGGTATATTTATGAAATGCATGCACTTTCTATAGGTAATTAAAGACTTGAGCCTAATTTTAAAATGGTTGCTAGTTTCATTTAAAGAGAGGAATAAGACTCTTACCTCTAAAAATTAGAGGTTTAAACTATGTGTTTAATAGTCCAGAATGAGTATAGTATTGAACAAAAATGTAACCTTACTCAGTAATTATTTATTAATTCTCAAAAATAAATAAATTTATTCATTTATTTCCCAATCATTAAACAATATCCTTAACCACACTTAAAACCCAACTTGGGCCTTCAGTTAAATTGGTCTTTGACTCTGGGATAATCTTAAAACTCAGTAGGCCTAATCTAAGGCTCTCCTCAAAGCTCATTTTCACATATTTCAAGTCCAAATCAAGCCCAAGTTTTCCTATTCAAAACCACTAGTCTTAGCCCCCCAAAAGGGTTAAAAACATTTGTTAAAAGTTCAACATAACAGCCCAATAGTTTGTATTTATTTGACCCTGTTTAAATTTTGGATCGGGCTATAGACTTGGATTTTTCTCATCATTTTGCCCATATGGATTCTGACTTACTTAGTTGATTAATCGATAAGGCCTACAAATATACTTATACCAAGGGTTTATGTTGGGACAAGTCCTATAGGTATGTGGACTTGCCTTATCTGTAGATAAGTAGTGATCTACTTAGTTTTAAATAATTGATGAAGCCTCTTTATCTCATTTGATGTACTAGTCATCTAGTAAAATTCCCATAGCTCTGAGGCTTTAGTTAATGAAAATACAAAGTAACAGTAATGGAGGCACTCACCATAGTTCTTAGGTTCTGCTTCACTGTAAATTAAGATGCCATAACACAACCAAAAAAAAAATGAAGCCTCATATATACAATGGTACCAAAATGATCAATCTTGTAGGCATATTGAAGATATATGTATTGTTTATGTTAGGGGCGGAGTCAAGATTTTGGTTCAGTAGAGGCGAACTTAAATACAAAAAATATAATTTTAAAAATAAGATAATATTAAAATATTTTTTTAACAATTATTTATTATAGCTTTTCATACTAGAAATTACAATTATTTAAGAAAATTACATTAATTATTTAAATTTTTAAACTCGTCTTGATCATGAAAAGCTAGTTCTTGGTAAAAAAAAAGTCGAACACAATCAATTGATGCATTTAGACAAATTCAATAATACTCCATTGAGTTCAGTAAAATAAGAGTCAATGGACTTCATACCTTGATTAATAGTGCATAATAGATATTGTAGATGACAAATTCTAGATTCATTAGGTTGAGAAAACCTTTGAAGTAATGTATTCCAAATGAGATGTGCATTTTCCATGTAAAACACAATTGAAGCAATCGGCGATGAAATAGAACGCAACAACCATGCCACAATCAAATTGTTGCATCGTATCCACGACAAGTAGAGAGGACCTTCTGGATCTGGTTTAGCTATGAAACCATCTAGGAACCCTTGCTTATTCCTAATAGAAACAGCAAGCAAGAATGAGCGTTTCCAAGAGATGAAATTTGTGGATGTAAGCTCTGGAGTAATAATCACAGAGCTATGATTCTCAGAATGATGAAGATAATACGGCGAGGAAGAATCTTTAATAGAATTGAGTTTGGAGGCCATGGTCGCTATTGACAAAGGAAAGGAAAAACAACGAAATTTTTTGAAAAGAAAGAAACGAAGCTTTACAGAACAATCAAAGTTGCAATGGTCGTATCACGGAGGGAAGAGACGAGCACCAATAGCTCTAATACCATGTTATGAAATGAATGTCTCGATATCATTGATGAAAGAAAAATAGAACTTATATACAGAAGAAGGAAGGAAAAGAAAACAAAAACAAAAATTCTGTTTTTAACCGATCTAACTAATCGAAATTAGTTTAGCTAATTAATAATAATCAGAAACTAATTTAACAACTTTTCTCTTCTTAACACAATAATCACACAGTGTTTGTTTTAATTGTCTGAAAAAAATTATTTTAATATTTTGTTCTTGATTAATTAAAATTTCATAGTTATTTCGAGCTTAATTATGTGCACTATTAGCATCTCTAACATGAACTTAAAATTTATCTTTTTTAAAAAAAAATTATTGAACCATTCTTTCATGAAAGAATCATAATCTTCTTGTTCCCCATTATTTTTTTTTAAAAAGATAACAGTATAAGTAAAATACGACGACATTTTTGCTTATATTATATTCCAACCAATCATTAAATTCATTGAATCAAGCTAGAATGAAACATCTTAATTTTGAGACTAACACAAACTCTTTGCAAGTAGACTCTTTTAATTTGATCCTAAAAATTGACATTGTAATTCTTAGCCGAAATCTATAGGAATTTGTGCAACATCAATTTGCTCAATTTTTGCTTTGTTAATTTATTTATTTTCTTCTGTATAAATTTCTTCCTTGTTTTCTTTGCTTCACAATTTTCTTTAATATTTAATTTTATTTACATTATCATTGTAAAAAAATAAAATTATGAGCAAATTATAAAAAATGTTGTGATTGTTACTACTAGGCCATTATATATTTACATTCTTCAATACTTATTTTTTTATTTCTAGTAGTAAAATATAATATATTTTTTTATTTTTAATAGTAAATTATTGTAAAAAATAAAATTTAAAAAAAAAAATCTTTTGCCCCCACTGGGCCTCAGGTGGCTTCGCCCCTGGTTTATGTAGACAATTTTTATCAGTATATTTTAGCCCTTACTAACTAATTCTCTCGCTCCTCCATTTATATCACTACAAGAGTTTCAACTTTTTTCGGCGGTGAAAAAATCGCCGAAAAAAGCTGAAAAATCGCCGAAAATACCGGCGTCGGGAAAGGTTTTCGGCGGTTGAAAACTGCCAGGAAAAATTAATTACTAGCGGTTTTGATAAACCGCTGTTTAAAGTAATAATTTCCAACGATTCTTAAAAACCGCCGGCAAAATTCTTCCTTTGTCGGCGATTTTAAAACCGCCGACAAAGGAATGTAACCAAAACAAATAAATTGTCCGTGCATGCATGCATCATTACCATATCCAAATAGCCCAACTATATATATATCCTGTCATTTCCTTCTCTATTGAAAGGAACTTGACAATTATAAATCCAAAGGCATACAAAGCTCATGAGGATGAACTCTCCTAAATTTTTCATTTGTGATGTTTTATCCAAGTGAATAATAAATGGCAATCAGGGCGGAATTACTACATATCTTTGAGGGTGGGCAATTGCCTCCTCTCTCCAACTTTTAAAATTATCCTTAATCCTTTGATATTATAAATATAAATTATTATGCCTTCTAACATTTGTCCTCTTAAAATAAAAAATAGAGGACAATTAAATAGTGTAAAAAAAAAATTAATATACAAAGTTGAGAGTTTTGTCTCCTGACTCAAGATCATAATTAACCCAATCACTAATGATAATAGTACTTAAATTTCAACAAGAACCTAGTAAATTTAGTTAGTCTCTCGTAATGAATGATGACAAATATTGATAGAAGCCTAAATTAATTAGTTGGACAACTATCTTATCTAATCTAGCCAAGCAAAAGATAAGTCCAATGTGGGGAAAATTTATGTTCAACTTAGTTCTAAAGAATATTATCAAAGACTAAAGAATATATCCAAGACTAAAGATAAGTCCAAGGTTGAGAAGAGCAATGAAGAAGATTATCAAAGACTAAAGAATATATCAAAGCATTTTATGGGGTAAAAAAAGAACAAGAGTGGGAGAGCAAGCGAAAAGGAGCAAAGGTGGAGTCATTGATGAGGTATGCTCAATGTTAGAAAACTGTCAACTAACCAATGGCATTAGTTCTACAAAGTGGCTAGTTCCTTAAATTCATATTCAGCACCCCAGTTGTTACTGTTCTACCAAGAAAACTGACTGTGCATGGATTTGCATTGCTGCCTTTTTTTTTTTTTTCCTTCCTTTTTTATGTAGACCCAAAGACAAAACAGAAAATTCCCTGAGCCTAGTGGATTGATCTCCTGCTCTACGTCTTCACATTAGTTCTTACACTTGGGTGATAAATGACAAGAATTTAGCAATGAGCAGCCAATTATTTAATAAATAATATTTTATACTATACATTTTAAAATGGAATAAAAAAAGAGGAGCATGCTAGAAATAGGAATGGCTTCACCTGTCACGTTTCTATTTCCAACCAACTTGACATCATTATCTTCATTGTTCTATGTAAGAAAACAATTTATTGCTTGTTCTACTCCACTTAAGATGCAGTTCTATTAACATTATCTAATAAATAACAATCATAATTTTAGAGTAACTCCTGAAATATAAACCCAAAGATTGGCAACAACCTGCCAACTGAAGAGTGGTAAAGCGCTAATCGATTTATTTCATCCCTTGTCTTCAGAACATCTTTACAAACCTCCAACTTATTTGAAATATCATTTTGCAATAGTATCTCAACACTTCCTCTCTTTCCCTAACCTTCAACCTATGCTAACAGCTGTAGAGTCAATTAAACTTCATGCAAACCATAAACCTAAAGTGATTAAGAATTCGCTAAAAGAACTCTACCAAATACCTCTATTTTCAAATTTATGTTCCTCGAGTGCATCAGAATCACGCTCGATCACGACCTACAAGAAAACGATCGCGTGCTTCGTAATTCGCTTATGTTAAGTCAATCATGTTACCACGGAGAAAAAAGAAATTTCAATCAATGACTTCCAGTTACGCGTGTTAAAACTGAAATTAATTCCTGATCAGTAGCTATTCTCCACTTGTTTGTACAATGGGAAAGCAAAATTAATTCCTGATCAGTAGCTATTCTCAACAAATGGAATATGTTGAGATCATACAATTAAATTAATACTTTTTGATGTTCCTGCTTGTAGGGTAAGCAAACCTATTCCTATATAAATCCTAAAACTCAAACTTAAACTCAATTCACTTTAAATTGATATATAAATCCTATCCTTTATCATATCATGTATTGAAAATTTCAAATATTAATTTACTGGAAGCATCATGAACATCACGAGAACATAATCAATCCCATTGAAATCACTATAACTATCATATCTGCTCAAATTGGCACAATTCCAATATCAAACGGAAATCAGATCTCAGAAAACAAAGATTAAAACGGAAGAGCGTTAATCTAGCACAAATACCAAATACATTATACAGGATCTATAACCAAATTTATATGAATTTGGATTTACGAACAGATTCAGGGGCTCTGTTCGTCAATCCAAATCAAAGCAGAAGCTTGAGGCTAACCTTTTTTGAGGGCGAAGGCAAGAGCGATTGAGGGCGAGCGAGACCGAGACGAAGAGGGCGAGAGCGAGCAGCGAGGGCGAGGGAGGCAGCGGTGAGAGCGAGGTCGAGTGAGCGGGCGAGAGCGACACAGTGAGGCCCGAGCGAGAGCGATTGAGGGCGAGCGAGAGCAAGGTCGAGAAAGACAGAGACGAAGAGGGCAAGAGCGAGCAGCGAGGGCGAAGACGAGAGCGAGCACCGAGGGCGAGGGAGGTAGCGGCGAGAGTGAGCAGCGAGGGCGAGGGAGGCAGCGACGAGAGCGAGGTCGAGTGAGCGACCAAGAGAGGGTTCTAGGGTTTGCAGGGGGGGTTTTGGAAGAGAAGGCTAGGGGATGAGAGGCAGATTTGGGCGGGGGCGCGAGAAGAAGGGGGTAATTTTGGCTGTGCCTATTAAATAATATCCCCGGCGATTTTTAAACCGCCGGGTATGGGCCAACATCACTGGCGGTTCCTAAAACCGCCGGGGATGCGTATGGAATACCCGGCGATTTTTTAAAACCGCCGGGGATGTGTATGGAATACTCGGCGCTTGTGACAACCGCCGGGGATTGTGTTAAATCTCCGACGGTTTATTAAACCGCTGGAAATTTTGGTGTATTCCCGACAATTCTTTAAATTGTCGGGAAAACTTCGCCGGCAATACTCATTTTTCCTGTAGTGTATGAATATACAATATATATGTATACATATATACATACACATAATAAACATAGCTAATTTTTGGAAAATAATTTTACCTGTAAACCAAACACTATTTTTTTTAATAATGAGTGCAACCCAACACCTAAAAATAAGATGAAAAATAATTTTTCTTGTGAAATATTTTCATATGCGAATTACTTTTTGACGAGGGTTTCGGATCCAATACAAACAATGGTCCTGCCCTCTATTGGTTCTTTTTGGTTTAGAAGTATTCTTAGTGATCTTGAGCTTGAGCTTGTTTGGACTTATTTCACTTGCAAAAGTAGGGTGGGCCTTGGTCTTCTGCAGGATTGTTCGATATTCAAGTTTGTTATTATATTTTAGAATAATAATGCAATAGTAATGCAAATAATGTGTAATCAACGAGATATCTATCTCTTAAAAAACTGCACCTTTATATAGACTCTGAGCAAGGCTGACAAGGGCCAGGATTGGGATACGTGGAGGGTCAGATAGTGATCTTGGGGTGAATCTTTCCAGCTGGTACGTACTGTGGGCTTGGGCTTGAGCCGATTTTCTTGGACAATGCTTGTTACCTGGGTTTCTCGCGTCCCTAATTTAATTTAGGCTTTGAGCTTGTGTCCCTTTTAGTTAAATTTTCTTTGAGTATTTCTTCTTTTTAAGATTGGAATCATCACATTTTAAGACAAGTATCAACACGGATTAAGCAAATATTATGCAAGCAAAATCTTTATTCAAAATGATACAATGTTTATATTCTAACACTTGGACATAAGGCATTAATTTTCCAAGATAACTCTATATAAACATTATAAATGAAAATCATTTTCCATACAAGATTAGGGATGGTGCTATTCTGATTTCAAAAATTATTTGCACTCCGCTGTAACGTGGTAAAACTGCATTATATATAATGAAGCGTGACCAAGATTTCTGGAGTGGGAATAATATTTTATCAAGAATATTACACCTATAAGTCAAATGTATGTTTGTTCAATTACCCACTTTAATGCTTGTGCAGTTTACGGAAGGCTCGTTCTCGTTGGAACTACCTGTTGATTTATTGGACGGCATGGTAGACAGGAGGAGGCATCTTTGATGGAAGATTGGGCAGCGCAGCCTTAAAATGAAGCACTTGATTAGCTTCACTTATTGATGGCCTCAAACTCCGATCGGGATAAGCACACCACAGCCCAACAATTATCGAACATTCCATCTGCGCATTGAAATTCTCATTCATTCTCTCATCAATAGCCGAAGGTAGTTGCCCACTTCCGTAGAGATCCCAGACCCACTCCACCAACCCAATTTGGGTACCACCGTCCTGACGGTCTAGAGATTTTTTCCCAGTTACGATTTCTAATAGCACCACTCCAAAGCTGTAAACGTCTGACTCTTTGCTTGCCTTTCCAGTTCCTATATATTCCGGTGCCATGTAGCCGTAAGTTCCAACCAATCCGGTGCTTTGGGATCCTCCCTCATGGTCCATGAGCCGGGCTAAGCCAAAGTCTCCAAGCTTGACATTGAAAGTGGAATCCAGCATTATATTGCTTGGTTTTACATCCCTATGAACAACACATTGTTCCCATTCTTCATGTAGATAAAGCAATGCTGAGGTCAAACCAAAAGCTATCTTGTACCTCACAGCCCAAGTGAGAGGGCTTTTCTTGCCAAACAGGTGGGAATCAAGGCTTCCATTAGGCATAAACTCATAGACTAGAAGAAATTTGCTTTCGCTTTCGTCGTGGCACCAGCCCACGAGCTGCACCAAATTTCGGTGTCCCAGCCGGCTAATGATTTTCACTTCCGTTATGTACTCCTTCTTCCCCTGTCTAGAATCCCTTGAGATTTTCTTCACGGCTACCATCTTATCAATATCATTAAGGTACCCTCTGTAAACATCACCAAATCCTCCTTCACCAAGCTTTCTGTCCTCTTTGAAGTTGTTAGTAGCCGAAGCAAGATCACTATAAGAATATCTCCTTGGGCCTGCACCTCTTTCAAGATCGTCATTGATCGATTCCTGCTTAACCTCGTCACTGATCGATTCCTGCTTAACCTGTTCTGCTGATTTGTTTTTAATTCTTGATCTCCTTTTCCACAAAATTATAGCTGTCGCGAGTACCCCTAAAACCAAAACACCCGAAGCAACTGGTAGAGCAACAATTAGTCTGGTCCTTTTCACATTCTCTTCCTCTGGGGTTTCTACATGTAAATTTGAACTGAATTCCCATGATTGTAGTACATGCCGCGATACATACTGGCCCGTAGCAGCTGAAAAACCAACCATTACCCACTCCGGCAGAATCTGCTTCAGATCAATTTGATGAGAAAGAGAGGAGTTTTCTTTAGGAGTTGGAGTTGCCACATAGGACCAATACACTGTCAAATTCTTAGTAGTGGCATTGTATGTAATCCAAACATCAGCTGTATCTCCACTGTGCAAGCCAGCGTTCCAAGGGGTGGTAACAGCCGAAGAAATGGAGTTGTTGTTGATGCCGACATGCTCATATGCAGGATCCCATTCTGGATTTGGATAGGAATCGAACTCAATCAAAACCATATGGTTGGAGGGTGAATCACTAGTTGTGGTGTTGAACAAGCCCAAGAAGCCACCAGCCGAGTTGGGTGGGATCTGGAAACCAACTGGAGCGAGGAAGAAGGCCAAGCCATGCCCATAAATTTCGCGCCCTTGGGTGTCTATGAAGAAGGTGAAATGGGTGGTGAAGTCGGCGAGCTTTCCCGTTTTAGAGTCCCAGAGTGGAATTTTTTCCTCGTAGATTACCCTGCCAACACGACACAGGTAATTGACTTGGTTGATCAATTCGACTGCTCCCACTGCAGGTACTGCAGCTCCTTGGTAGCTTACCTTGGACTCAGGACCAAAGCGAGAGATCTGGAAATTCACTGAACTGGCCAAGGGAAGATAATGAAGAAGAAGAAGAAAGAAGGAGAAGACACGAGCAGGCATGGCATGGATTGGCTGTGGAACGAGAAGATGAGCAAGAGTATGAGAATAACTGGGTCTGGAACTTTACACAACTCTGACGCTGATCAAGTCAAAAACAAGTCTTAACTCTTGATATATGCTTAAGTTTCATCAACCAGGTTTATTTGATGCCTAATGAAGCTTGATTGAAAGGTAAACACATGTATGAAAATATAGATAATGACTACGTTGTTTGAAGAGCATGGCTGTCACAACAATGTCGACGTTAAAAACGAAATCCAACAAGGGTCGGAGGGGACGGAGTGACCCATGGGGAAGGTGAAAGCGGCGAGGTATACAACGAAACCCTTAGCCTCATAGATATTAATTACTATAAATGTATGGGATTATATAGACATAGTCATTGAGAACAAGAAATATATAAGAATTAAATTATACTTACAAATCATGAATTAGCGGTTCGGCCTAGTTTTATTATTTATTTTGCCAGTTTAAGTTGTTTAGTAATTAGGGTTAATATCACGAATGTAACTCATGTTAAACGGTTGCTTGAGTTATGAGTAATATTTATACAATTTAAATAATTAATTTATTGAGTATCGTAGGATTAGTAGCACAAATGTTAAATTTAAATGACTAAAATTAATATAATTTTTAAAAAAATTATTTTATCTAAATATATTCAGAGGGTGATATTGATGATAATTTTTCGTGATAGTTGTACATCTCCATTGATGTCAAAAGAATTGTACACTTACATATTTATACATTTTTATTAGTTATTTAGAGACCCTACAAGTTTGATTCGTACAGAATAGGGGTTCGATTGAGATTCAAATTCATCTAGGGGTTGGATTTGCAAAGATGCAAGTTTTGTTTTGCTTCTCAAATTGTTCGATTTGCTCGGAGTTGGTAGCAACGACGGTAGGAATGATCCCTAACCATAGGGGTTAAAAAGTTGGACTCTACCCTTTTCAATGGCTAGCAGTGGCTTTCTCTTAATTTAGCGCCACTACATTTAGGTTTCCTTTCCAACTTGTGATCATCATTGTGTTCTACCTTTTGGGGCTCCTCCCCATCATTGGTGGTGGCTGGCGATGGCAATCAGATTGCCCACCACCGACTGTGTTTTTAATTTTTTTTTGCTTCCTCCATCGTTATAGAAAAGATTGGGAAAGGGGTATGAGAGTAATTTAAATATTTACAAAAAAAATTAACTGCCTTTATTCATATATATTAAGAAGAAAGTGATACATGATATATATATAAATCTCATGAGATTCTATATTATTTTTGATATGTTACGAATATGTATGTCATTTTATCAAACCTAAAGCTTGAGCAGTAATTTAACCCCTAAAAAATACAAACAAATTCCATTGAGGATGACTTTACCATTTGTCTGGTAGATTTCCAAGACGGAACCAAATGCAAATAAATGATCAGCTTTTTCTTCAATCAGCACACTAAAAGGCAACCCCTACGTGCAGAGGTTCTCTTCGTTGTCATGATGTGCTAACCCTTTCAAAGAGTGATTACTTTATCTCACATGGCAATGAGATTTGCTTCAGAATTTAGAAAGGTTCATTGCCCATGAAATACTTTTTGAGTTCCTGTTTTATCCACCAAGTTATCATATGGAGACCATAAGCCCATTATTAAAAAGGTGAGAAATAGAGTGTGTTAATGACAAAGTCATCTTATTATGCATGTTCGTGTCTTCTTTATCTCAGGTAGATGAGAGGGTCTCTTGAAATCTTTTGTCCTGAAGCTCTTTCTTCAGCCTTTTTGTTTTATCTTCATATTTTTGATTTTGTTCTTTTATGGGTTTTGTTATTAGATCGATGTGTATTAATTAGATGGAACCTTTTGCCCCAAGCCTTTTTTCTTTAAGTTTTTCTTTTTCCTGAGTTTTTTCTAATTCTCCCATTTTATTTATCTTATTAGGCCTTGGTCATTTAAAAATAGGAAAAAATCGATAGCCTTAATTTTTATAAACTTAACCTGCGTGCTTGGGATAGGAGACTACGAGAAAGGAAGCCTTTTATAAATATAAAAGGAAGGATATCCTTCCTTTCCCATAATCTCCTATCCTTCCTTTCTCGTAATCTCCTATGAAAGGAAGATATCATTCCTTCTCGTTATCTCCTTTTATTCTTCCTTTCTCGTAATTTCCTATCCCAAGCATGCAGGTTAATTTTATAAAAATTAAGAATATCGATTTTTTCTTATTTTTAAATAAAAGGTCAAATAAACAGCCAGCACAAACCCACGGCCAACCTATTCTTGTTGTATTAATTAATGGTGAAGTGTATATATGTGCACCAAGGCCTAATACGATAAATAAAACAAAACGGGAGACTTAGAAGAAAATTAAAAAAAAAAAATCCGAAGAGAAATCTTAAATAAAAAAGTGTTAGCTCTTAGTAAACAAAGGCACCTCACACTTAAAAGAGTGGATGAATTGGGTGTTTTAAAAAATGAGTTAAAATATATAAATTTTTGTTTGAAAAGAGGTTTTAGTGCAATAGAATAATGAATATTAAATAATGTTTGTGAAATTTGAAAAATCTAAAGTAAGAATGAAATCGACGTAAGTGACTTATAATAGTTTGGCTCAACAGATATATTTTACTATCTTAATTTTTTACTAAAAATTTTCAAATTCACTAAAACCTCTTACTTGAACTCAAATAGACCATCTAGCAATCAATTAGACAATATATAATCTTCTACTTGCACCAAGTAAATCCTCTAGCAATATCGCTAAACAATATACAAAAGCAATTACAATGAGATGATCTGAGAGATATAGACTCTTAATTACAATATCTCTCAAATGAAGATACAAAGTCTAAAGTAGAATAAAACAAATGATAACTATAGCCTTTTGAGAGAAAAATGAAAGTGTAATCACTAATGAGAAGAATAAATACAATTGCAAGCTTTTATCATTTCATTTTCATTCATTTGCCCCTTTAGTGCATTCTTGGGTTAGTGTTTATAGACTTCTCATGAACATTGAAAAAAACCAAACATTAAAAGCCATTAATGGATAATTAAAAAACCTGCAAAAATTAGCCGTTAAAACATGTCTAAGAAGAAACAGTCAACAATTTATCAAACGATCGATAGTTTTCTTCGAAAAAATTGAAAATATCTTTTTGCTTTGGGCAAACATTCAACTTTTAGAGAAAAACGTTCGACTATTTTGACAACAAATTGACATTATATAGTGATAGTTGATATTTTTTGAACTTACGTATGTGAAAAGAACAAAGAGTAGAAAATTATCTGACTAACAGTTTTTGCATAACACATTCATCTAAGGCTAAAATCGATATTGACTCTTTTCTAAATGGTTGATATTTTGTAAAAATTGTCAATTGTTTTTAATAACAAAATGTTCATTTGACCTTTGGCATTATTTGGATTTTGCATTTTTTATTTCTAAAGATAAAATATATATCATTTGATTTCAAAATAAAATTCTTTTTAAGATTGTAATATTGTCTTTCAAGTTGAAAATTCATAGCATAAAAGATTTTGATTTGACAAAATGATTGAAACAACATCCTTAGACAATAAATGGATTTTTCATTTTCCATTTTCAAGAATTTATACTTTATTTTCATTTTGAAAATGAGGATGACAAGAAACAAAATTTTATCATCAAAAATAAAGATTTTCATTATGAAAGAACTTTCCATAAAAAATATTCAACATGATGATTTTCATCAATAAGTAATCATGAAATTTTTCATCATCAAAATAATATCAAAAGCAAAATAATTTTGTCATATTTCATATTACAATTCATTTGATTTCAAAATAACTTTTCTTTGATGTCATAATGTTGTTTTCCAAGATGAAATATTTGCCACAAAGGATATTATATTGAAAGAACATTTTGGATATATGAACGGCTTTGAACAACAATATCATCAATACCATTTTAAATATTTTACAAATTAATTTCACTAATCATTTTCAAATTCCAAAGTAGTTTTTCCATCATCAAAACATTTTATCAAGAGCAAAACAATGAAAAGGCTTGAGACAAAAAGTTCAATCTAATGAATACACATTGATCCAATAACAAAACCCACAAAATAACAAAGCCAAAAATAAAGATAAAGCAAAAGGGCTACAGGAAGAGCTTTAGGCTAAAAGATCCCCGAAGACCCTCTTACCCGAGAGGTCTGCTTGAGACTTGAGATTTGCCTCCAAGGAAGCAAGCTTCACAACTAACTTCTTGTCCCAACACTGAAGAAAAAATCAAATCTGCAATCGCTATTTCGATCGATTTATCGACAGAATACTAATTTAGGGGTGGAATTTTTGACCGAGTGTGTTGGTCACAAAACAGCTCGTCAATAATTTTTCTCGACGGAATATCATTTTGGCCACAAAATATCGATCGATTTAGCAACGGGTTATATTTTCGTCGCTAAATTAATTAAATTCATTTAATACTAAATTAGTAACCAAATTATCTTGGTAGTATTTTGCGACCAAAATTATCGATGAATTTTCAATCGCTAATTAATTAGTTAATTTTTTTAAAAAATAAATAGTGATAAATTTTACTGACCGAAAATCCGTCGCAAATCTGTCGGAAAATATAGGGCTTAAACCTGGCCCGAGTTTAATTGGGCAATTAAACCGAGCCCGGGTTTAATTCCCAATTAAATTTTAAAAAATTATATTTATTTTTTAAAAAAATTCGTATTAAAATACTGATATTATAAACTATCAAAATTTTATGCATAAACCAAAATAAAATAATACACTTGCATAAATTGAAAAGATACCAAAAAATAATACACTTGTATTAATATTCATCATTAACTATAAGAACATTATTCCAAAAATATACATGGTATTCTAAACAAAAGACAAGTCTGAATGTTCTTGGTATGACTACTGTGGAGGTGTAACAGCAACGTTTGATCCATATCCTACATCTCTTATACGCTGCAACACACGTTGAACGATGGTCTCTATGGCATTATCTATGACGCCCCTTACAGCAGTATGCACCATCTCAGACACCTCATTACGCAATTGAGTCATATCTACATGGGTTGTTGGCGGTGGTGACGGCAACCTTGTAGACCGAGACAGGATAACATGAGCTTCTAAACTCATGCTATATACACGACCATTTTCTTTGCCTCCAACAGCCTGCATCCAAAGACTACTATCATCAATAGTTGGCTGTGTGGGTTGGGCACAATCACTTTCATCATCTTGGACTAGGTCCTTCTCATGTCCTCGAGATAAAGCTACTTGCTGCAATGCCTGAAATTCATTCTGCAAAAGTTGTGAATAACTAATGAATAATTGGTAAGAAAGCCAATTTCATAAATATTAAAATTGCAATAATGATAATAAATTAATATTTTATACAATAATGTAAAATATTACTTAATATAATTATATTTTAAAATAAATATTAATTTGATGCAATACAGTAAAATATTTTATTATCATAATAAATTATTTAATAACTGAATTATTTTATTTTTATAAACGTATATTATTTATTAATATTATTTTCATAAATTTCTTTATTTTGATTTAGCAACTAATTCAATGTTTCAACAAAAAAAAAAATTCAAACGAAAAATTCGATCACAAATTCGGTCCGTAATTACCAACCGACGTATTTCAGTTACAAAGTTGGTTAGAAAACCACCAACCAAGCATTCAGTCACAAATTTTGTGGTCAAAATTGGTAGAAAAATTAGCGAAGACAGTTTCCGTTTATAACACCTCACTTTTCTCTTATAGAGCGTGTCACTATGCTGGGGTCCAAAATATACATATATTATTTTTTCCTTTCTTTCTCGGTACATAACTTAACCTTAAGTATCGGATTCCAAACAAAACCCCCAGCAATCATTAAAAATGAGGAAACGATAATCGAAACCTGATATGGTACATAATCAATTAACTTTATTTATAACATAAGAATCCGTACCATAGTTAACATCATATCCTCAATATTAAAATACATAAATACATAGAGATTCCATAATATTCTAACAAGACAAATCATCAATAAAGCATAAGCTAAAACATATCCGAGTCAGCTTGCTGAATCCATCGGCCACGCCATCACGTGCCGTCTCATCTCAACCTGCACCTTGCCTAAGCTGTAAGTCTAAAATGGAACGTTGAATGTTCTAGGGCATAACCCATTAGAAGATGAAACTTCTAGTGAGGGTCCAAAACATATATACAAATGCATGATGCAATAACATGAATAACATTTGCCCTTAATATAACTTCCCAGACCTACCAACCCAGCATGGAATCCTAGACAAATCCCGAACCTCTGCAAGATAAGCCTAACGTTATTCCATCATTACCCTAGGGGAATTACGGCTACACTCTAGGGGCGGCATCTCATTCCCATGCACAAATATCAATATGACAATAATATCGTGCCATGCAATTATCACGACTTTCTATGCAATATAACAAAATGAATCATATCTTTCGTAAATATTATGCATATATAAGAAATCATATCTTTCATAAATATCATGCATAATAAACAATCATATCATATAGGATAGGAAAAATCACATTTGCCCTAAAGACCAAGATACCTCAAAAAACACGCATTGCCTCGGTATGCGTGCCCGATCTTGATTCTCGTGCCAACTCTCAAAAGTTGCACCAATCACATCATCTCGATCACCTCAATCATAAAATGATATTTTATCATTAAATATATCAATTTTCTATTTATTTCCTTTTTTTTTCTTCATTTTTCCTTCTAAAAATCCCAATAAATACCTCGGGACCATTTTCTCAGATCTATCTTCACAACAATTCATCATATGCTATGTACTTCAAGGGAAAAATACTGGACTTACCTGAATATTACATTTTCACACAAAACGATACTCTTTGGTGCGGAAACTGAGACATCGGGAATCCCAAATCTCAATCTTTTTGCACAAACCTCCATAAAACAATTTTCTGGATTTTTATACATTTTTTCTCGATTTTTCCCATACTTCATGCGCCCACACGCGCCCCAACATGCTAGGGCGAATGGCTGCTCGTGAAGGGCAATGCGTGCCGGCCACTTGCCAGTCATCTTCCCCGGCCAAGGCACACCGAAGATTCTGGCCAACTCCACCATCGCATACTCCTCTTCTAGTCGATCCTCATGGGCCTTTTTGGAGCTTGAAAAGAGCTCCCGAAGACCCTCAACCGGACGGCCAAAGCTTCGACTTGGCCGTCCGCCTCATTTTCCAGCGAAGCCTTGAACGGCCATGAAACTTGCTCCAAAATGCCTCAAAGTTTCCAGAAATGATCCTCTCACTATGGGAAGCAAAAGCCCCATGGTTTTGACTCTCAATTTATTCAAAATCGCGGCCGATTTGAAGCTCAAAGCTCTCTCATTTTCAGCCTTCACTGACACCTATTTATAGGCATTTCCGAACCTTCAAATACCCTTGGCCGCCTTACCCATCACCATAGGAGGCTCGACCTCCCCTGGATTGACCTCGAGTGAGCTTTAGCCAACAACAAAATGGATTTGCAGGCTTTTGTCATTTTGGCCGAATTTTTGGTTGGATTTCTTCAATTTCCGGCCACCTCCGTGGTCTTTGTCGCTCCATCACTTTACAACAAAGCATCCCCGACTAGGCCTCGTGCCATCCCTGTGGCCAAACTCGGCCATGGACGATCGGCCATGTGCTGGTCAGATTTACCCATGCTGCCATTTTTGCGTTTTTGCACTTTGGCCCCTCCAAGTTTTGGCTATTATCACTTTAGCCCATTTCACTTAACCCCTGAACTTTCCAATATTTCCATTGAGTCCCTCAAGTCCTAAAACATTCATTTGACCCTTGATTATTTCGAAAAAATATCGTTTTGGCCTCCTATAGTAATTTTGAAAAACTGCACTTAGCCCCGAATTTTCGTTTTGGCACTAAACCTCTTCGTTTCTTCCTGAAACCACTGAAGGGTTGTTCCCTATGAAAAACTGAAGCCCCCTCAAGTTTCCGTTGACTTTCAGGAAGTCGTCTATAACAATTCAGTATTGCAGCCTAATTGGCACATTTCAACTATACCGAAAATTGTTCTCAATCTTATTTCTTTCGATGCTATAAATCATATCTTGAGGTGCTCGTTAATACCACATCATTTTCTTTTGGCATCTTGGCTCCAAGGCACTCCTGGCAGTCGATTTGATCATCTATACGGTAATAAATTACCGTTATACCCTTCATTTATCCTTAAATTCCATTTGTACCCTTAAGATAATTTACCTTTGAGTCCTTTAGAATTTCTCGGGTATTACACCGTTGTTGAATCGATCAAAACAAAAATCGATCACAAATTTTGTAATCAAAATTGGTCGCATAATTAGCGACGAAAGTTTATGTTGCTGAATCTGCCGGAAAATAATTCAGTCGCAAATTTTGAAAATCGGTCATTAATCAGTCGCTAATTACTGATTGAATAAGTCAGTCACAAAAAATCGATCGTGTTATGGGTAATTTCTGAACCATTTCTTATGGACTGGATTCGACCGAGCAGGTTAGCCTAATCTCCCGAACCCAATGGGTCTAACGCCGAGGACGTCTCAGCAAGGTCGCATATCGCTAAAACTCGAGTTCAAACTGCGAGAGTAAGCAAGCTCCTAGTAATGCCTTTAGCTCGTTGGTCGAACTGATTAGCTCACAAAACAAAAAGGCCGCGTAATAATTGGAGGTGACATCCACCTGCCTGATCTAAAGCAAACCAAATCCCTGTTAATGTGGAATCTATTCTCGATTTTGTAGAGCTGATAAGCACATATTATTCTTGTAATATTATCCTTCTATATTTATAAGTCATTCAAATTGTAAACACCCCACTCTATAAATAGGGGTCAAAAACCATTGTATGGGCATGATCAATTACATATTGTTACTTTGCCGAAATTATCAAAGAACAGTCATGAACTAGGCATTATTCTGGCTAAATCACGTAAAAACTCTCTTGCGTATCGTTTGTTATTTATGTTATTTGTTTCTTCTCTTTGCATTTGTGTTTATTTTATCAGTGCGGGCCAACGAATCACGGTCGACCAATTTTGAACGTCGACAAGTAACAAAACATCATTTTTCTGGTAGTGCAAGATTTTACCCTATCTTCCTAAGAGGTGCAAAGATCATCAACATTGGATTGTAGTTTTTCCAAGGTCAAAGTTGTATCTACTATCTTCTAGGTCAATGAACTTTCATCATCGGGATTCCTCTCCCCAACATAGGCTTCTAAACGTGAGACTCTTTCACGGATAGCTTCATTACCACCAACCCTTAATTTACTCGCAACTTTGTATTGTGACGAAATTTATACTTTGATACCAACTTGTTTAAAGACTAGCATTTAATTAACACTCGGCTAGAAAGTTTGTGATGGCCTTAAGTATGCACACTTAGGTTAGCCTAGCACCCAACAGGATTAAGCACAACACACAAAGGAAGCTTCCATAAAGAGGTATAGGAACATCCCAACCTTTTTATTCAAGCCATGAATATAAAGGAATATGGCTTGGGGCTAATAATTTTCCACCCAAAATGCTCGTCCTAGCCATATATGATACAAACAGTTAATTCATTCAATTGCCATACATCAAACTCAATGGCCCAATGTAGCCCCATGTAGTGGAGAGAAAACCATCTTCAAGAGTCGCAAGACTTGTCCAAGCGCCACCTATCCATAATTGCCTTAGTCATGCGCCTATGAGTTGACGTTGGTGCGTATCATGCGAATGTGATCGGCATTGTACAGGCGTAGGCGAACCGCACACATGGGGTTATATAAACCGTTAGGAACCACTTGTTGACTGTCACTTGACGTTAGCCTTTGACCTTTCAAAGCCACGCGACTTACTGACTCGCTTGCCTCTGTGTCCCACATATAACCCGTCCTGTAACACCTCATTTTTCCGGGCATGTTATAACTTAAGACAATTCTAAGATAATATTTTTTTTTTAAACTAATGTTAAACCATATTATCCCTTGTATCCATCTCAAAATTTTCATACATCTATCTCGAAAGAGAATCATCATAAATATCAAATGCGAAAGCTAAAATCGAACCCTAACTTTAACATTAGCCATAAATAAGGTTATACATCATCATTCCTCAAAACGTTCAAAATTCAAAGTAGCAGAACTTAAATATATGGGTTACATAACATACATTCAACTCATTATTCAATTCATCATGCATTTTGCTAAGTGTCATTTCATGCTTCATTCATCCTCATTTCTGCTATAATCTCTATCTGGAACGTTTGAATATTCCAGGGATAAAGTCTAAATTAGATGATGAATCATCTAAGTAAGGGTACATCATTTAATGCACATGTATGAATGTAATGCACATAACGTCATTATTCTTATATTTGGGTCAACTGCACCCGACTGTTACCCGTCATTTTTACAGTTTCCCTGTCAGATCAAGGTGTATGGGTGCATCCTTAGCAAAGCAACGAGGCCAATCCCAAATCCCAAACCCATGTAACGTATGACCGTGAATCTCATCGTGCTCATATGTATATTTCATCATTAGAAAATGTAAATGCACTCCACGTGATGCATAGCATACCAAGACATGACAACATGATAACAAAACGTTTGCATGAAACTGGGTTTTTGGTTTGAACCACTTACCTTCTCAAACTTATCGAGCTACCTCGATATTCGTGCCTTACCTTGAAATACGTGCATCATCTCGATTTGAGTGTTAACCTCAAAATTCGCACAAGTCACTTCAACTTAAGCCTTAAAGCACCATAATCATCATATTTATTTAAATAAGCATTAAAACCTATTTTTTCATAATTTCTTGCATTTTCTTTATTTTTCTCTCTATTTCTTCCTATTTTTTCTCAATAAATCCAACTAGATATTTCTCAAATATTTTACTATAACAATTCAGAAAATAACATTCTTGATTTTCTGAAATTTTCTAGAGAATTTTTACTCACCTAATTAATTTAGCCTCTTAGGCTTCCTCGATATGTGTGCACTAACCTCGAAATGCGTGCCTGATCAATTTTCTGGCTCTAGGAATACTTCTCAAGCCCCAAATTAATTCTTAGAATTTTTAGAGATTTTTTTAATATTTTTTTCTTTTTTCCTTCTTTTTTTCTCCGTGCAGCTACTCCTGCACACCAGGCCAGCCACCATATGCGGCCCCTCGTCGCCGCCGACGCTTGCCCTTAGCCACTAGCTGGCTGTCGCTACTGCAAGCTCCGTCGCTGACCACCGCAACCTTGCACCATCACGCCTCCAGCCACTACTCACACGCACCCACAGCACCCTCCATGGCCACTGCTTCAGCCATCTCCTACCGTCGACACCCGCCAGTTTCTCCTTACTGCCGTGCGACCATTTCCCTTGGCCACGTCCCACGTTGTTTCTCCTAGGCTTTTCACCAGCCATAGCTGCTCATAGTGCCTCCCACCTCCGCAACCAGCTCTGCTCACTTTCATCGCGGCCAACCATGGCCGTTGGCTGCTACTCGCTGGTCGGCCATCAGCCAACCACTATCAGCCACCCATCTCTATCCCTCGATCCCTCACTCTCGGTCTCTCATTCTCTCGCACGAACTCTCTCGGCCACCCTTCCTCTCAGACTCTCTCAAGCTCATTTTCAGATCTTAGATTTGTGAAAAGAATCTTAAGTGCGCATGCATATATAAATATATATATATATATACACATACAAATTACACATTTACCCCACCAATTCTCCTTAATTGTACTTGGGCATTTCATTAATTACAAATACACCCTCAACCATGGAATTAATTTGCGTTACGATATTTAAAATGCAAAATTAATAACGTCAAGCTTACTCGATAAGGACGATTTCGTCCTTGTCCCCTCATAGGACCTTTGTTTCATCCCGAAACCACCAAATGGTTAATCGTTATGAAAAATTGAAGCCCTCTCAGGGTTCCGTTGACTTCCCGAAAGTCCCCTACAATAATTCAATTTTTCAGTCTAAATCATAATTGTATTTTAGTTGTAAAGAAAATCGTCACAATTATGATTTATTTTAATACCATAAATTCTATTTCGAAACACTCATTGAGACCATATAATTTTCCTTAGACAATTATACTCCGGGGCATTCCCTTCAGTCGATTCGACACTTATAATTGTAAGAAATTATATTTAAGCCCTTAATCCTTTGATAATTTTACCTGTGACCTAAGTTAAAATTACTTTTTAGCCTTTTAGAAAATTTGGGATAGATATGAGGAAACGATATGATTTAACATTAGTATTGATTTAAAAAAAAATAATAATATTTCTGAATTGTCCTAAGTTATAACACGCATAGGAATCGCATGAAAGCGTAAAGCTTAAGAAGATTGCTTTGGTAGGTTCTATATACTTACCATTTATGGATGACTAGGAATCGCATGATTTTTGAAGGCCTAAGGTTGTGTATTCCGAGCATCATCTTCAAGAATAAAACTCATACGGAGGTATTTACACTTTGTATCCTCAAGTTTTAGTCCATTTGGATTCTTTTGCTTTGGGCCATTAGTCTTGGTTCTCTTTGTATGTTTCTTCTGGGTATGCCCAAAGTACTTGTACATTCTTTTTTGATTTATCTAATTTTTTAACGTTCAATAAAAAAGAAAAAGAAAAAGAATGTAACAATGGCAACTTTAGTGACAACAAGTAGGATCTTTTGGATTACAATAAGTTTGCACCATAAGAGTTTCATTTAGATAGTATTTTTTAACCAAGATATGGGTTGAAAAAAGTGAAATATAGAAAGTATTTCAAACAAACGTGTTTTTCATTATATTTGTTAAGTTTATCTTACAACATTTGGAAAAGAAGTCATGTGACTTCTTATTTGGAATTATTTAAATAGATTTATCTCTCCCTCTTCAGATAAATTTATCTTAAACCTTACAGATAAAATGACCCATATGTCCTTCAATGCACTCTAAAAAATTTAATAAACAATTTGATAAAATTTTTAGAATACTTTCTATTTTTATCTTGACCATTTTATATTTTGATTTAGGAAATATTTTAATCTTATCTTAATACAATTTGTCTTGCTTATTTTAACAAATACTACCTTAGCAAATTTATTTGGTTTCACTCATGCTTTGATTATTGAGTAATTGGAGGAATTGGGGAATCAATTTTGGGATGTCTATGTTTTTCTTAGGGCTAGTTGGATTTGTTGTAGAAAAGTATAAATCAAATGTTAAAGCATTGAAAGGTTTAATTGCTTCTTTTTCTAGCCGTGTCACTAGCATATATGTGATCGGGAAGGCTTCACTTCAAGGTGTTACCAACGGGACATTTGATATAGAAGAAATTTTTAGATTTTTGAAATTCATAATTTCTAAGAATGCTCATGGAAATATTTGATTATCTAAATTTATACAATTCTATATTTGGTTAATTTTAAACATTTTCAAGAATATTGGGTATTCTTTTATTAGAATCTTACATTCTTATGTTTAGTTTAAATGCAACATTCTTGAAAATTCATATTATTATTTTAAAATTACTCTTATTTGATTTTTTATTTAAAAATAATAATTTTTTCTAGCATATAAAATATTGGGACCCACAACTTCTTTAGGAATTCAAAAAACGTCATTTTTTACATTTTATGTATATATGTGTGCGTGTGTATATATATACACATAATATATATGTTTGTATGAATATATATTCTAATTATTTTTAAATAATTTTATATATAAAACATTCAGTTGTCAAGGGTTATGAGAGAGTATGTGATGTTTTAGTTTTTTTATTTGTTAAAAAAAGTTTTTAGTCCAGAAAATCTAAAATTCCCAACCTCATGAAAATCATTTTATGAGAAAATTGATTAAAAATAAATTATGAGAATACTATTTTTTTAAGATTTTTTTTAAAAAATTATACCAAATATAAAAATATAAATTTTCAACATAACATATTTTTAAAAATCTAACAACTTTTTCTATACCAAACTTCCCCTAAAAATTTCTCCTTTTTCCTTTACTTTTCCACCTCGCACTTCCTTTATTTCTAGCTATGGAAATTGCGATTGGTACAAATTAGGAGCAATATATTGATTTTTAAGGAGGCACTTGAACTTAATACATGATTGTCTTGGGTGAAAGTGTTGGGATCTCAAGTCTCAGCCCTTGAGGTTTGGGACACACTTGGCTCAGACAGCAGCCCGAGCATCGGCGCAACAGGCAGAAGTTCTCAGCAACCCAATAGCAACAAGAAGCATGCTGCGTCAAGTAAGGCTCCGCCATGCCAACCTGTGCACCAGCAGGTGCCATATGGGGCCCCAGCATCAACATGCAGACTCAACGCACAGTGCAGCCACTCAAGGTTAGCCTAGCCCAACAAGATGAAGCCCACCAGACTAAGCCCATCATAGGCCCAGTCCAGTAGGCCCATCAGCCCACATTCGTCCAGCCCATCAAATGGAGACGAAGAACCAAGTCAGTTCATTTGATCTGGCCTCCTTTAATAGATACATAATTGCTTTCTTTATGTATTTCCTTTAATTGCTCTTTTAATTTCAGCATTGATGTATCTCTTTATTTCCAGCATTCATGTAGATGCTTAAGTTACAATTCTGCATTCATGTACTTAGGCATCTAAGGGGTCATTGCCAACCACTATATAAGGCTTTGATCTCCTTTCATTTGAGACTAATGAATAATCAAAAAACGTAACTAGTGAAGTGTTCTTCACAATTTTGATTTCTACCTTCTATCCTGTGATAGTTAGGCAAAAATCACCTTCCGGGAACCAAGGCATCCATCGTTGGTGCTTTCGTTGAGAGGTTTCCCATCCTTTCTTTCGAAGCTCTAATGCTTGGAAAACGTTCTTAGAAGTTGTCTATCCAACGGTCATCCAACAATGGTAGAAGGACAGACGCACAAGGACCGCATAGAGAATTTGGAGAACATGGCCAACACCATGGACGAAAAATTCTCACGGTTGGAGCAGTCTCTACAGAATCTGACCATCCTGGTGGAACAACAACATCAACGGACATCAAGGCGCAGTAGTAGCCGCTCATCTTCCCATAGACAGCGTTCTACTGCCACAGCCAGCTAAAGGTCCGATTCTGGCTCTGATGGAGGATCTGAGACGGACGAAATGATATTTTACTCTTGTGTTTAGTTTTGATGATGAAAAATTTCAAATGTCTTTTTATTTTCTCTCAATCAAAGCATATGGTTTGGAAACAAAAATCAATTTCAAAGTGCTTTGATCTATGATCTTTTATATTATTTGGAGATTAGCATAAACAAGTTTTAAGATCTAAAAAGAATCTCCTTGAAATCGTTGGTCAAAACAATTCTAAGGCAAAAGACCAACTAGAACATGTTTTTGAAAGTGTGTTCATTTTAGAAAACTATCTCTTGGTATTTTGATATCTAATATCTCTTGAAAATGAAATGGTTTTGATAAATGTCTATATGAATGGTTTTTGATAAATGACTATATGAAAATCAATTTCTACTATGTGGATTATATGAATGAGAAAATGAATTTTTAGTATATAAGCTTTGAAGCAAGATATGAAAACTTATAGAAGAAATATTGAGTATGGTTGAGAGTGATTTGAAAAACTTGCTTGTTGAGAGTGATTTGTTTCAAAATATACTTTTGATAATCTCAACTTGCTTTCTAGATAATCAAAATGAGGTTTTAAAAGAATCGAATAAGGATGTATTAAAAATTCAAGATTTTCTATAGAATAGTTGACTATCAGGATCATTCTGTTGACTATGCTTCAAAATAGTCGACTATTTTTGATGTTCTGTCAACTATTTAAGCATCTGTCGACTATTTTAGCATCTGTCGACTATCGAGTAAAAATAGTCGACTATGCCTTCTGATCTGTCGACTATTTTTGTTCATGAAATTCAAAAATTTCTTCATATCTCAGCATCTGTCGACTATTGGAATGTGTCTGTCGACTATTGAAATTTTGTGTTATAAAATAGTCGACTATTCGTTTTGTCTGTCGACTATTTCTTGTTTTAGTTGTAAAAATAGTCAACTATATATTTCTTCTGTCGACTATTTCTTTTTGCAGAAAGCTCCAACGGCTATTTTTTCAAATCCCAACGGCTCCAAACGGCTATATTTCTCTTCAACTTCGTGGGACACTTATATATACATGTCATAGATGATCAAGAGGAGGCTAATGGACGGAAACGAGATGATCTAGCAATTGCAAACAATTTTATTCGAGCTTACAGTGTTTGGGCTTTCATTGTTTTATTTTTCTCTCCAAGGCTTTGCTGTTCTATTATTGTAAATCCATTCAATTAAGCCTTGTATCATTTTTGAGAGAACTTGTAACTAAGAGTGTTAACTCTTAGCTTATCTCTTTCATTTGTATCGTTTCTATTTTCCTAGCTTGTGTAGCTAGAGGGCCCATTAAATTGGGAGGTTGTATTTTTCCTAGTAGTAGCTAGAGGGCCCATTAAATTGGGAGGTTGTATTTCCTAGCTTGTGTAGTTAGAGGGCCTACTTGTGTAAGTAGGAGGTTTTTGTGAATTGGTTTAAAATCCTTAGTAAGGAGCTAAGGTAGTGGATTAGGCTTGAGTTAAGCCGAACCACTATAAATCTTGGTGTTCTTGTGTGCTTGTGTTCTTTAAATCATCTTTGTCTTTCCAAGCATTCCTTAATTCCTCACTTGATTCACATTTGTCATTTTATATGCTTCACGTTTTAAATCATTAAAACTTCAACCTGTATTAAAAAGTTTTTCAAGTTCTATCAATTAAGTTTTTTAAAATAACCAATTAACCCCCCCTCTTGGTGTGTGCCATAGCATCTCCAGTTCTAACAATTGGTATCAGAGCCTAACTCTTTTTTCAAGGTCTAACAACCTGAGGAGAGATTCATGGCTCTTAAGGAACGTTATCCTACAAATGTGGCACCGTACTTTGATGGTTCTTATTATGATTTTTGGAGAAAAAGGATTTGTATTTACTTGCAATCTATTGATTTTAATTTGTGGTATATTGTAGAAAAAGGATTTGTTTCAAAACCAAAATTCGTTTGGAGTGAAGATGATAAAAACAGTTTTGTTTTAAATATCAAAGCTATGAAAATTTTGCATCAAGCTTTACTTGAAGATGTTTATGCAAAAATTTCTAAGTGCTCTAGTGCTAAAGAGATATTGAGTACTCTTGATTCATTATATCTCTCTGACAAGTCTTGTGAGCATGTTGATGAAAATTTACAGGTTAAAAATCCATTGAATCATCAACAAATAGAGAAGAAAGAAAGTTCTCATACCTCTAGTGAAGAAAACTCAAGCACGTGCCTCATGGTAAATGAAGAAGAGGAGGTAACCTCTGCTTCTACTCTTGTTATTGATATTGATCATGAGTCTAGTTATTCGTATGCTAAAAATGATGAGCATGATACATTTACAAATGATGAGTTGTTGAATGCTTTAACTGATTTATATGAAAATTTTGGAAAGCTATGTTTGAAAAATAAAACTGTTCAAAAGAAATTAGATTTATTGTCAAATGAATTGGAAGTGTTGAGATCAAATCATGAATATTTTCTTACTTCCAATAAAGAATTTTCAATGGAAAATGCTTTGGAAGAATTTGAATTGAAGTCCTCAAATAGTGCATTAAATGAGAAATCAAATTTAAAAGAGGAGACTTCAAACTCTTATGATCATGACAAAGGTGTTGAAATTTTTCATAGTCCAAGAGCAAAAGTCAAAAGCTCACATGTACACACCTATCGTGAAATTAAATGCTTTTATTATGGTAAATTAGGTCACATTGCATACAACTGTTCTTTAAAAAGGAAATCATATTATGGACCTAAAATGAAATGGATTCCTAAGGAAACCAAGCCTTTAAATGTTTCTCATGCAAATCCTCAAGAATCCAAGCATGTTTTGATACCTAAAAACTCTCATTTTAAGAGGAATGTGCATAAGGATAAGAAGCAAACAATTTTCATAAAAAGGAAACAAAAATCTTTTGCTTCACATCCTAGCTATTGGTATCATTTTATAAACAAAGGTTTTGTAAGAAACAATCCACATAAGCTTAAACAAATTTGGGTTCCTAAGAAGGAGCTCCATGCTAACATTGGTGAACCCAAGGTGGTTTGGGCACCAAAAGCCTGTGGATGATTTATTTTTGTAGGTTGCTTGACATCCAAATGGGACTTAAAGTAAAATTTGTATGGATGTATCAAGCATGAAGAGAAAAGGAGAATGAAGGAGAAAATCAACTCCATTAGATTCTCATTTTATCAACCAAGAGTAAAAGATATTTAAATTTCATCCTTGGTGGTATATCTCTTTCCCTAAACTCTCTGTTTATAAGTTTTGATGATCTTGAGTTATAAGTGTAGCTTTATGATTTTGTTGAAAACTTATACTGATTTCTAAAATTAAGGGAGAGTTCTAGTGTTGTGATATATGTATTGATTAAGAGGGAGAATAACATTTGTTGATATGTGCTGAAAAATGTGTTTGTGGTAAATGACCTTAAACATAACTTGATCATTGTTACCGACTATGTTATATGAATCATAATAAATGCATTGATGCTAATTCTTGTAAGGTTACATGTCTAAAAACAAATGAGACATAGAGTATGCTTTAATGCCAATTTATGTAAAGTATTTTGTCTCAAAACAAAGGAAATAAAGATTATAAGAAATAGGATAGAAATTGTACTTAGACTTGTCTAGTATAGAAAAATGCTCAGTATCAACCATTTCTCAAAACTTGGCTATCATATAAAAGATTAGGTCATGTGAGTAGGAATGTTGTTAACTATCTTTCCAACGTGATCTTGTTGAAAGATTGCCTAAACTTAAATATGGAAAAGACCACATTTGTGGTGCATGAATGAAAGGCAAATAAATAGATATATCATTTAAGCCTTCAAATAAAATCTCAACCTCTAGGTCTCTAATCTCAATCTATTTAGATCTTATTGGACCTATGAGAACCCAAAAGCCTAAAGTGAAACTCATTTTATCCGTGTCATTGTAGATGACTATTCTAGGTAACTTGGGAAATATGTCTTGTATCTAAAAGTGAAACATTTAGCTCATTTGAAATATTTTCAAAAGATAAAAGTATATGTATTTCAAAAAAAATTAGAAGCAATCATGGGGGGAATTTTGAAATGAACAATTCAAACACTATTGTGATGAAAATGGTATTGATCATAATTTTCTAGTGCTAGAACAAAATGAGGTACTTGAAAAAAAAAATAGATCTTTACAATAAATGGCTAGAATTGTGCTATGTGATAAAATTCCTTTTTTGTCTAAGCCATTAACACCTCATGCTATATGTTGAATATGATTTCTATAAAGCCTATCTTAAAGAAAACCCCTATGAGTTATAAACCAAATATTTCATATTTTCATATTTTTGGTAGTACATATTTTATCCTTAACAGTGGTAAAAACTCTTTAGGAAAGATTTGATGTTTAAAGTGATGAAAGATTTTTCTTAAGATATTCTACTCAAAGTAAAGCATATAGAGTATCTAATTATATGACTCTAACAATAGAAGAATCTACTCTAGTTATAGTTAATTATGTGAGGGTTGAAGTTCCAAAACCCAAGGAAAGTGGTGATAAAGAATTAGGATAAAGATTTGAAAAATTCTCATTAGATCATTAGAATCAAATCTATCAAATGAAAATAAGCTTAATTGCTTAATGAAGAAAATGTGGCTCATGAAAAGAGAAAATCATCATTTCTAAGAGAAAATGTGTGCAAGATAATGAGATCATAGAAAATGTTTTTAGAAAAATTAGAACAAGATGAAAGCATCCGTTGGAAGGATTTAGAATAGAAGGTACAGACCTGTTTCGTCCCTACAGGCTACGTGGACTATGATGAAGTCCTGTCAAAGATGCGACAGACAGGATCCTTGAAGGACTACCAGCGAGAATTTGAAAGGGTGGCCACGCAAGTTGATAATTGGCCAGAGAAGGCACTCATAGGGGCATTCATTGGGGGCCTTAATCCGGAGATAGCCACAGAGGTAAAGCTTCACCGACCCACCAGCCTACCCCAAGCAATAGACATCACCTGGCTGAAAGATGACCAATTGCGCGCCATGTGCAAGGCAACTACACACAAAGGATCGGCCACGGCTGAATCCAGTTCTAGCACGCACGAGGGAAAGCCACCGCTTGTGCCACAAGCCGCAGGTAGCAAGCAAATACCACCTGGAGTCCAAAGGTTATCATATGCCGAGATGCAGAAGAAGTGAGAGCAAGGACTTTGCTTCAACTGTAACGAAAAATTCACCATAGGCCACAAGTGTAAGGTGGCCCAATCCTTTTTTATCGAGGTAGATGACCCACCAGAGGAGGAGGAAGATGAAGAGTCGCACCCACACATGCCTTTTGACATGCCTACAGCCAATAGCAAGATGGAGCCTAAGGATCTGCCAAAGGCGTCCCTTCATGCGCTGGCAACATCCATGGGGCCACAGACTATGCTAGTAACAGCATGGCTCAAAGGCAAAGCTATCAGTCTGTTGATAGATAATGGGTCGACTTGCAACTTCATTAGCACCCAAGTGGCACACCGACTACAAATTCCCACAACCAACATTAAGCCCTTTAACGTGCAAGTTACCACTGGAGAGTGCCTCACATGCACACAGCAGTGCAGGGCTATAAGCCTAAAGATTCAGCACATTTCAATTATTGTTGATTTTTTTTCCATACCATTAGTCGGGATGGATAATGTGTTGGGGGCACAGTGGCTAGCCCAACTGGGCAAAGTTGTGTTTGACTACAAGCAGATGGCCATGAAGTTCACCTTAGCAGGCCAACAAGTGTGCTTGGCTATGCCAATTTCTTCATAACCATTCGAGGGCCATATTGATGCCAGCAACGCAGGCATGGGCGCAATGCTTATGCAGCAAGGTCCCCCAAATGGCCTACTGCAGCCATTACCCGTGCCTAAGCAAATCTAGGAGGACCAGAACATAGCACCCGAGGATGCGATTTGGAAATCCATTCAGCATTCAGCCTACTAGTTTTCTCACATGCATCTTGAGGACAAGATGCTTCCGAAGGGGCGAGGAATGTTGGGATCTCAAGTCTCAGACCTTGAGGTTTGGGACACACTCGGCTCGGACAACAGCCCGGGCATTGGCGCAACAAGCAGAAGTTCTCGACAACCTGATAGCGACAAGAAGCATGTTGCGCCAAGTGAGGCTCCGCCATACCAACCTGTGCACCAGCAGGTGCCATCTGGGGCCCCAGCCCAGCATCAGCATGCAAACTCAACGCACAATGCAGCCACTCAAGGCCAGCCTAGCCCAACAGGATGAAGCCCACCAGACCAGGCCCAGTCCAGCAGGCCTATCAGCCCACATTCGTCCAGCCCATCAAATGGAGACCAAGAGCCAAGTCAATTCACTTGATCTGACTTCCTTTAATAGATACATAATTGCTTTCTTTATGTATTTCCTTTAATTGCTCTTTTAATTTTAGCATTGATGCATCTCTTTATTTTCAGCATTCATGTAAATGCTTAAGTTACAATTCTGCATTCATGTACTTAGGCATCTAAAGGGTCATTGCCAGCCACTATATAAGGCTTTGATCTCTTTTCATTTGAGACTAATGAATAATCAAAAAACGTAACTAGTGAAGTGTTCTTCACAATTTCAATTTCTACCTTCTATCCTGTGATAGTTAGGCAAAAATCACCTTCCGAGAACCAGGGCATCCATCAAAAAAGCCATGAAACCTTCCTTCCCTATAATTTAAGTCATTGTCGTACACATGATCTATTTTATTTTACAACAAATAGTAGCAAGATTCTTTGTTACGTAATTGAATTTAAATTAAGTTAAATTATTTCTAATCTTTATTTAGTTAAGTTAAACTAAATTAAATTTAATATAAAAATAAAAAATAATTAGATGTCAAAGGGAACCATCGGCTAGTGATGTTGGCAAACAATGGGACCTATTGTTGGCCAGCTGTTGGACCCATCACTTGTTGTTGACGAGTTCTAATAAATCCACCGGTGGTCTATGTAAATGAGTTCCACTGAATTTGACTAGTAATTTTTGTATTTTTTTATTTTGTATTGAAATAATGTTTGACTTAATAAAGAAATTAAAGAAAAAAATTTAAAATTAATTTTAGTTTAATTAACATCATTTGTAATAAAAAGGGCATTGTGGACATTTCAAAGAAATTTAGGGACTAAATTGACAAAAAAAAGCTCACAAATCTCGGCATTTATAATCAAGACGGCGTCGTGGATATTCCGAAAAAGTTTAGGAATGACTTGACAAAAAATAAGTACATAAAATGTCCGAGAATTACAAGAAAATAGGAAACTTACAAATGCACCCCCCCCCCCCCCCCCCCAAAAAAAAAAAAAAGCACTAATAGTCTTACTATTGTTTTATGTGATATTTGCTTGGAGCCCCCGCTCATCTCCATACTTTTCCGTGTTTGTAAAACATGAGCAGTTATTCCCTTTATTGTTTTTTTGATCGTTTTTAGTTTTTAATTTTTAATTTTTAAAATAATAAAAATATATTTAATTTTTTATTTTAAAAATAAAAAATTATAAAAAAATTAAAATAATAAAAAATTATTTTGACTATTTTTATCACAAATATACTTATAATTTTCAAAACGTGAAAAATATTATAAATAAAAAAGAACATATTTTTAATAATTTTAAAATAGATATTAAAAATATAAAATTAGAAATAAATTTAAAATTAAAAACTAAAAATGAAGAGAATAACCTCTAAGTTTGTTTCCTTTTAATGTTTTCAGAAAAACTAGTGATCTTCATTTTTGTGTGAAATCAATTTGTTGTAGCCATTTTAAAAAAATTTAAATACTAATTTAATAAAAAATAAAATACAAAAATAACCAAACTAAAAATTCAAAATATACAAAATATATAATCAATTTACCCAAAAATCTCCCCTACACTTAATTATAATCTGTATCACTTTTCTTGCTTTATAATGAAGAATTTTACTATTTTGAAGCGTCAACTTTTATTTAAATGTTAAGAGTAGGAGGAAATGTCTCTACAATAATACAAATAATGATAATTATGAAACCCATACTAATAATAATATTATCTGTTAGTTAATTCTTAATTAGTATATGATCCGTTATATTTTAGAATATTGTTGTTAATTATCTTTTAAGATTTTTTAATGGTGCTTATATAGATCATTAGAAACTACCACGACTTTTTGTCTCCTCCCCAACAGATTCAGTCAAAATCCACCACCACCTTTCGTTTCCTAAATATAATTGTATTTGTCATTAAATAATTTTTTTAATTAAATAAAATTTTAATTTTATTTAATATTTTTAGCTAAAAAATTGGAAATAAATATTTTTTAAAGATATATTCTATAATTATATAATTTTTTCAATTAAAAACATTTTTATAAGATTTTTTAATTTTTTATAATATAAAGAGGATAGTCTTGTCAACTAATTATTTTTACCATATAGTCGTATCATTTTATTCTTGTCTGCACCAAACATGACGATAAATAGAATAATTATTTAATTTCAATTTTCTTCAAAACTATTTCATCCAATCACATATGTAACCTTAATTAGTAATGTAGTGGAACGAAATGAACTGTAAATGGGTGGAATGGAAATGAAGGAAATGCAATGAAAGATTTTTTTTTCTTAATTTGTTGAAAAATAATATAATTAAATAAAAATAAAAAATAATTAAATCTATTCCCATACAACCTCCTCTCTAATTTGGAGGAAACAAAAAGTGCTTATTTGAAGGAGATTGAATAAAAAAGGGTTAAATCTAATACCATTTCGATCATTCTATTACTAATGATAGAACTCTCAAACAAAAAAATTCCTTTCATTATCATTTCCATCCAATTCATGAATTACTTTATATCCTCCAAACATATAACACAACGATATATACTTCACCACTTTTCACCTTCCCCAGCCATTGTTAATCAATGTTTTATTTAATTTCGCTTTCAAGTTGACATTTTTGTACCGATAATGATTCGCAAAGAACTTGGTCATTTTCTATATTATCATAAGTATGTTTACCTTTCAATCAAGCATCATGCATTAATTAAAATAAACCTACTTGTTGAAACTTAAACATCAAGAACTAGGCTTCTTTGACCTGCGTAATAAGAATTGCCTAAAGTTCCAGAGCCAATTCTCATATTCTTGCTCATCTTCTGGCTTCCAATTCCAACTTCAAAGCCATGGCCGGCGTTCGCGTCTTCTTCTCCTTTCTATTATTTCTTCTTCTTCATCTTCCCTCGGGCAGTTCAGTGAATTTTCAGATCTCTCGCTTTGGTCCTGAAGCCAAAATAAGCTACCAAGGAGATGCAGTACCTTCAGTTGGAGCCGTTGAATTGATCAACCATGTCATTTATCTGTGTCGTGTTGGGTGGGCCGTCTATCCGGATAAAATTCCTCTTTGGGACTCCAAAACGGGAAAGCTCTCCGACTTCACCACCCACTTCTCCTTCATCATTGACACGCGAGGGCTCAGCACATATGGGCATGGCTTGGCTTTCTTCCTCGCTCCAGTTGGTTTCCAGATCCCACCCAACTCGGCTGGTGGCTTCTTGGGCTTGTTCAACACCACAACCAGTGATTTACCCACTAACCAAATAGTTCTGGTTGAGTTTGATTCCTTTTCAAACCCAGAATGGGATCCTCCATATGAACATGTCGGGATCAACGACAACTCCATTTCTTCGGCTGTTACCACCCCTTGGAACGCTAGCTTTCATAGTGGAGATACAGCTGATGCTTGGGTCACGTACAATGCCACTACTAAGAATTTGACTGTGTCTTGGTCCTACACAGCCACTGCCACTCCCAAAGAAAACTCCTCTCTTTCTTATGAAATTGATCTAAAGCAGATTCTTCCCGAGCGGGTAATGGTTGGTTTCTCAGCTGCTACCGGTCAAAATGTAGAGCGGCATGTACTCCAATCATGGGAATTCAGTTCAAGTTTAGATGTAAAAGAGACTAGCGGAACAAATGCGAGAAATATCGGACTCATAGTTGGCATAACAGTTCCATTGGGAGCTTTAGTTTTAGGGGCATTCACGTTGTGTATGGTTTTGTGGAGGAGAAGATCAGGGGTTAAAAGCAAATCAGCCGAGGTGGTTAACCTAACATCAATCAATGACGATCTTGAAAGAGGTGCAGGTCCAAGGAGATATTCTTATAGTGATCTTGCTTCGGCTACTAACAACTTCTCGGAGGACAGAAAGCTTGGTGAAGGAGGATTTGGCGGTGTTTACAGAGGGTACCTCAACGACCTCGATATGGTGGTAGCTGTGAAGAAAATCTCAAGGGGTTCTAGACAGGGGAAGAAGGAGTATATGACCGAAGTGAAAATCATTAGCCGGCTGAGACACCGAAATCTGGTGCAACTGGTGGGCTGGTGCCATGACAAGGGAGAGTTTCTTCTTGTCTATGAGTTTATGCCTAATGGAAGCCTTGATTCTCACCTCTTTGGCAAGAAGAGCCCTCTCAATTGGCCTGTGAGGTATAAGATAGCCCTTGGCTTGGCCTCAGGACTACTCTATCTACATGAAGAGTGGGAACAATGTGTTGTTCACAGGGATGTCAAGTCCAGCAACGTAATGCTAGATTCGAGCTTCAACCTCAAGCTTGGAGACTTTGGCTTAGCCAGACTCATGGACCATGAGGTTGGCCCCCAAACCACTGGCTTGGCCGGAACTTTCGGCTACATGGCGCCAGAATACATAAGCACTGGCAGGGCAAGCAAAGAGTCAGATGTTTATAGCTTTGGAGTGGTGTTATTAGAAATCGTAAGTGGGAAAAAATCTATGGATACCCGGGACGGTAGTACCCAAATTGGGCTAGTGGAATGGGTGTGGGATCTATACGGAAATGGGCTGCTGCTTTCGGCTATTGACGAGAGAATGAATGAGAATTTCGAGGTGAAGCAAGTTGAGTGTTTGATGATTGTTGGGCTGTGGTGTGCTTATCCCGATCGAAGTTTGAGGCCATCAATAAGGCAAGCTATTCAAGTGCTTCATTTTGAGGCTGCGCTGCCCAATCTTCCATCAAAGATGCCTGTTCCCGTTTACCATGCGCCGGCTAGTAGGTCTACAACTAGTTCTAACGAGCCTTCAATAACTTGCACAAGCATTGAAATGGGTCGTTAGAGAATTTCAAGTTAATTACAGGGGTCATCCCCGGCCGCAAGGTAAATGCCAGTGTATTGTAATATATATGTTCGCGTTAAAATAAAGCAGGCTTAGCTGTGGTTGACTAATTGCACACGTAGTAGTAATACATTAACGTTGGGACAGCTAATCTGTGGCTGAGATTAAGACGACAACGTGATTAGTTTGTGCGTGTGGATTTTCTTATTTTGTTTATTCATGTCGATCTTGCATTCGAGTAGTGTTGTTGACTTGTTTTTATGCATAATTGAGGTATCGTACATGTAGACAATGTTTTGCATTCTTTCCTCTGAAGCAAGTTATTTTATTGTTAAATAGATGGATGATCTTCATGATTTCCAAGATTATTTTTATCTACTTAGTGCGACTATTTTGTGGTTGATATATATATATATATATGTATGTATAAAAGTTCAGGAATCGAATGCAGTGGAGGAGATTTAACAGGGTTTGATCAGTCTTATATTGTTTTTGTCAACATCTCCATGTTCGAAACTTAAAATATATAGCCTATATGTATATATATAGATATTTATCTAAAGCAGGGGGAGGAATTTGGCGTGCTGCGAGGGCTAACACTAGTAAGTGCTTGACAACTAGCTTTATAGTCTTTACTTTTGTCAGTTTTTTTGTAGAATGGGTTATTAAGTTAAATTTTAATTATTTTCCTATAATTTAACTTTAATTTTAAAAATAAAAAAGAAAAAAAACGAAGAAGATGCAGTGTTGCGGATAACAAAAAGAGCACTCTTGTCTCTTGCCAAAGCTCTGCGAACTCCGGCCGTCGATGGGTGTTGTTTTGTCAGAAAGAGATCATTTCATTATACTAGGGCAATCGTTGGAGCTTGCTTGTCGCCATGCAAGGTGATTCTGTCTTCAGAACATTGCTAAGACGTGACTCAATCTAAATCGTCCCTTTGTCATTCTCAATTTGTTGCAATAGTGCTCGTGCCATCTTCTTCAGCCATTACTGTTTTTGTTGTACAAATATATATATATATATATATATTGTCATATATTCTTAACAATCTAAAGACAGAATCTAACTGCGGTGGCCACCGACACTGTTGTTGCTGATGCTATGACTTCTGCCTTTGTTACTACTCGATCGCTACTTCGGCCATTACTTCGGTCACTATTCATACTACTGCCACTACGTACCACTATTGTTGAACTAATTGTCGCCAAGGTGACTCCTCATGTTGAAAAAACACAGCAGCTCAAGACTTCAAGAGATAACAAAAAATGGTGTTCTATCTCACCACGCTAAACCTGACTCATATCCTTAAGGAGGACTATCGGTTACTCTTGAGAAAAACATCACTACGAAAACTGAAGCTGTTAAAGAGGCTTGACTATATTCTAACTTTCTTTATCAGAACTATATGTAACAACCCACCTTCCCAAGGCGTATCACTATTCCGGGATTTTTTTTCCTTACAACACCATCTCAAAATTTTCAAAATACCATAATTAAAAATCTCTAAACATATATATTTAGTATTCCAAATGATAAGCAAAGAAATGGTAATTTAAATACTTGCAGAAGCAGAATCGAAATTTGATGGGATATTATAATCGTAAAAGAAATCAAATCGTAAAATATTGTTCTAAATAACCATAAAATTACAATATTCGGCAGACAAATTAACATATAAATATCTATAACATGCCACTTATTATTAAGAATTCTCACAACTTGTCCTAGCACGAATAGGACTATCACATGACTACTAGTACAATCACATCTCAGCAATCTCCTTTCCTTTCCCACTGTTTGTCTTACTTGGAACGTTAAATATTCTAAGAACAAAGTCCAAATTAGAAGATGAATCTTCTAAACGAGAGTTTAAAATAATTTTTATGAATGTATGATGCATGGACATAAATCAACCGACATCTTAGGGTATCTTTCGTTAGCACAGAACCCACGACAATCATCTCGGCAATCACACATGGTACATTATACTTCTACGGTCATTCCGGCAAAACTCACTTGGAGAAATGCAAGTCACACTATTAGGGCAACATCTCATCCCACCATGGTCAACATGGATGATACAATTATCGATATGCCAATAATTTCATACCCAATCCAATATCACAATTACCGAGATAATATTACATGCACGTATGTGACAAGATGCACATAAATCACATATATTTAGACAACTCTCGTGAAATTCATGCTTAATTTAGGTAAATTATCTCACGTACGTATAAATTTTTGGGACAATCACTCACCTTGATCTAATTGTTTAAGCTTTCTCAAAACTCATGCCCTACCTCAAAATGCATGCCCTGATATTTTTTTTAACAAAAATTTTAAGAAAATTAATAAAAATGAAATTCTCTAATTTTTCCTTATTTTTTCATTTTTTCTCTATTTTTTTTTCTATTTTTCTCTTACCTCACGCACCCACACCCATGCGCCTTGCACGTGCTTTACACACATATTCATTGGCTGTCTTCTCCAGCCTTTATCTCGCCAGTCGGTCATTGGTTTCGTTTGTTTTTCTTCCTTTTTTTTTTTTTTTGCTTTATTCTTCTTTTCGAACACGATGTGTAATGCCCCAAGAGTTCAGATAAGGGTAGTATATATATTGATGATAAGTAAGGAAGAAAATAACATCAGCTGAATATCTTTTAGGCTGAATGTAGGCAAATAACTCCTAGGTTAAGCGTGTTTAAGATGGGGAAAGTTAAGGATGGGTGACCCTTAGGAAATTCGCGTTAACCCATCAGGGTAAGTTGTTCCGATCCTTTCTATCGTTTTCGATGTGGGATGTTATAGGTGGTATCAAAACCGATCCTTGGTGAAGACGGTTCGAGGAGCGTAGGGAGTGGCGCCGGGGCTCGAGGGCCTATACAAGGAGCGACTTCTAACAGGCTTCTAGGATGGCAGCCTCAAATAAGAGAAAATCTAGGACCAGTTGTAAGGTCGCATGATGAGGACGTCATATGCTCAAGAGGGGAGAATGTAATACCCCAAGAACCCAGAGAAGTGTAGTATATATTGAGGATAAGTAAGAAATGAAACAATATCAGCATACCTTTTGAGCTGAATGTAGGCAAAAAAATCTCAAGGTTAAACGTGCTTGAGCTGGGGAAGCTTAAGAATGGGTGACCCCTAAGAAGTTTGCATAGGCCCATCAATGTAAGTTGTTTCGCTCTTTCCTATCGCTCGATGCGAGATGTTACACAATGGATTCATTGGTGGCTCAAAAATCCAGCCAAAACACCCTCAAATCAGCTAATTATATGTATCTCTGGTGAAGCCTGATTTTTTTGGCGAAACTTTAAAACACACTTAAACCTACACCAAAATCTTTCAAATTCTCCAGAAATTCTCTTCTTCACTTGGAGAAGAAAAGCCCTCTATCCATTTCCCTTAATTTTTTCCCAAACTCTTGGGTTTTTTAACTGAAAATCAATGAAACTCTCAGCCAAAAACCCAACTATTCATAGGCATTTTTGACCAATTTTCTAGCCAATCCGGTGGTTTCTTTGTCCTAGACCTTCTCCTTTAGGCCATAATGCCTTAAACCCTTTCCCGGACATCGATTTGACATCTATTGCCAGCGGCCACAGTGCGATTGTTGGCAACTTGCAATGTGTTCACACTACTTATTGCAAATTAGTCTCCCAACTTTTTCCTTCTTTCACTTTAGCCCTTTCCCCTCAAGTCCTTAAGGTTTCAAAAATTACACTTAGTCCCCATAACTTTAAAAATTTACATTTTTGCCCCCAATAACTTTGAAATTTTTTACTTTTATCCCAATAAAAATTACACTTAACTACCCCAAATTTTTTTGGGCATTACACAATATATTAAGTGGACTAACGAATTCGTTGTACAACATTTATTGCAATGCCTATCAAATGTCCAAGCAACTGTGGGAAGGTTTAGACAAAAAATACAAGCTAGAGGATCCCGACACCAAGAAGTTTAGTTTCTAGTGGAAAAGCTTTTAGACTTTAAGATGTTGATACCAAGTTAGTAGTCAACCAAATGGAAGAGTTACAAATTATTATTAGTGATTTGCACAATGAGGGAATAGTCATCAATGAACAATTCAAAGTCGTTGTAATTGAGAAATTACCATATTCGTGGAAAGACTTCAAGAACTATCTCTAGCACAAGTGAAAGGAGTTATCCATTGACGACCTAACTCTTAGACTTCGCACTGAAGAAGACAATAGAAAGAGAGATAAAATATCTCACAAGTTTGAAGCAAGGGCCAACATAACTGAGGTTCTAAGGTCCCAACGCAAGAACCAACAAGTTAAGAAGAAAACGACACCTGGGTCATACGAATAATGCTGTTAACAAAAGCATCCAAGGCATATATTCCAACAAAATGTTGGTGTATCCTCTAATCATCTCTCTATTTAATTGAAATAAGGAATGTGAGATTTCATTGACCCTAACTCCTTAAACAACACCATTTTGAGCTAGTCCTTTCATCCTCTAGGCCTCACTGACATTTGTTGAGACATCCCTAAGAATATTGTTGAATTCACCTTTATCAAGGTCAAGACCGAGGCAAACCCTAGCCATGGTCGAAGCTCCACCATGGCTAAAACTTAGGACACTATAAGAAAAATGACATTTAGCGACGAAAAATTCGTCGCTAAATTTTTTACCGACAGGCATTTTCCTGTTGCTAAAAATGGCGTAGCTAAATTTTAGTGACGAATTTAGCAATGACACAAATTAACGACGAAAATTTCTATCACTGATTAAAAAAAATAAAAACAAAAAAATATTTAAAAAAATTAAAAATTATTTTAGTGACGAAAAATTCCTTCACTAATACATAATAAAAAATTAAATATTAAAAAAATTAAAATAAATTAGAATTAGCGACGAAAATAGTTCTGTCGCTAATCAGCGACGGGCATTCCGTTACTGACTTTTATTTTTAAAAAATTAAAATAATTAATCCCATTGTCAGATGTGTGCGCGCGCCTCTACGCACCAAGCAACGCCCCCTCAAACCGCCCAGCGCAACTCCATTCCTTTCCCTTCCTTAGTTTCGATCCCTAGTCCCTCATGTGCGCAAACGCACGCATGACCTTTCGAGTTGTAAGTCTTCTTGTTATATATATACTGCACATATTAATTATATACTACATTTAGCTGTCAACCGTTTTAATTTTATTTTAAATTAATATTTTAATTTTTAAATCTTTTAAATTCATAAATTAATACTTAAAAAAATAAATGTTATAAATTTTTCACTTAACTAATGTACCACTTAAATGTTGTAATTAATTAATCTCTTAAATATTTAAGTTTTATTTGATTAAAAATTAGTTTAATACATATTTGTTATTATAAATTTTACAATATCATATTAATTTACATATTTTGGTTTGTAAATAAAATATAGAAAATATGCGTACTAAAGAATTTTAATTTTTATTTAATCTTTTTTTGATACATAATTAATAAATTTTTTATTAATTTTTTTCTTTTTTAGCGACAGGGTTATCTCTAGTCACTAAAGTTTCTAATTATGAATTTATTTTTTTAATTATTTAGTGACAGGATAACTCGTTGCTAAAAAATAAAAATAAACTTAAATAAAAAAAGAAAACTTAGTGATGGGGTCATACCTGTCACTAAAAAATAAAAAATAAAAAAAAATGAAGACTTAGCAACAGGGTCACACGTGTCGCTAAAAAATAAAAATAAATTAAATAAAAAATAAAAATTTAGCGACGGGATCACATCCATCACTTAAAAATAAAAAAAAATTAAATAAAAAATAAAA